>NW_027278928.1:0-100293 GCF_046629955.1 Centroberyx affinis
GTCAGTATCATCAAAAACGAATGTGATATAAAGTGGTTCAGGTGAGGAACAGCTCTCTTTTATTTTTCATGTACTCAAATATCTCTAAAGATTAGGTATGAACTAATCAATTATTGAACAATAAAACCCATAAAATATCACAACAAGATTTCTGCAGTGTTAGCACAGGCAAGAAGAAATCATGTAAGTAAGTAAGCTTTATTTATATAGCACTTTTCAAAAACAAGTTAGAAAGTGCTTTACAAAGACATAAAAACAAGATAAATTACCAGATAAAAAGTAGAATTGATGCAGCAATCATGAAAAGCGAGGTATAGATTACAAAAACACAACAAAACAAATAAAACAAAACGATAGAGAAACCAAATCAAGAGAAGGCAAGAAACAGAGCTAGCCTGCCTGATCTTCTGATGTAGAGAGATCTGTCCACCGCCACTTTGCTCAAATGTTGTATGTACAGTAACACTTATTAACATTGGGAAATTTGCTGTGTACTCCAATTTTACCATCTTGTTAATATGTATTCAATCTATGTTTAATATACAGTATATATATATATACAGTATATTTCACTACTGGTTTGATGGTAATTAAACAGCGATTCTGAACAAGGGGACATGGTGGTGTGTGCATTCATTTACATTAACATTCCAATGTTTTGGTTACTAGATTCATTTTTAGTATTCCTTTCCATATCTCAAGATGGACAATCTCTCTATAGTTAAACAAGCAGGTAATTCATGATAAGTTGGAATCACATTGGTGCAGGTTAGCTTAGTTGGTCTATACTTGTTGAGCTTGTGCAGTCACTATGGGGGATGTCCATGAAAAGGCCTAATCAATGATCTGTTATTTAGGCCTATTCTTGACTGTGTGCAAAATCAATCAATGTTATCAAATTAAAAGATTAATTTTTGTGTGGTGTGTAACTTTTTTCTTACTCTTTTGGTGCAAATAGCATGAACTTTCTGTGCTTGCTGGGTTCAACAGTCAAACTGTGTTTGAATCATTTGCCAACCCCAGGATTAGCAGGGACCGAATAACCTTAACCCTAACCCTGTATAAACCCTGCTGCCCTACAAAGTGAGCTAAAGCAGCAGCATGACTACCTAAAAAACCTAATAGGTATTGTTTCTCTCTATCCCGCAGCTATGCACAGCAGGTTTTTTTATATTTTTGGGACCAACAGTCCAGCCAGCCCTACCAGCTGACCAACAGAGTGACTTACAAGTTTCTGGTTGCAGCTAAAAACTTCATTAAATTAGTTTTAGATCTTACCGAAGACTATAGACAGAATTTCAATGACGATAGATATGTAGTTCATAGTGCTCATCAGGCAGCCTGTAAAACCTCTCAAGAAAGGGACGATGACCAATACAAAAGAGAGAAAATCAGGATGTGTTGGATGCAGTTGATTGTTTCAGTCATGTGTATTGTATGTAATGTATTGAACTGAGTGTGATATGTTTTTTTTATTAGCTCTTTGTAACACTGATTAGAAAAGTGTTTTACAAATGAAGATATTTATAGAGAAAAATGTGTCAAGTCGCCCTAGATATTTAATCTGAGGCCCAGCAATAAACAGCAGTCTTGACTTATTTACCAGGACTTGGTTGAGACTTTGTCAGGTCATGAAGGCCAGATATTTACCTTTCAATTTCAAGCTGTGCTTCATGCTTTATTGCACTTTCTGTGTCTTTGTCTGAGAGCCACCTAGTTCATTGGATCTCTCCCACTGTAGAAAGCTATACGGAATGGGTTCTGTCATGCAGCGTGCTAACTCCAATACGGGCACACATAAGTCAAAGTGACCAATCTTACACTTGAAAAGAGTCGACTACCATGACACACGGTCACGCCTTCAAATAGCTGCCGGCATTTTCAGTGGCTAATGGTAAAAAATGTTCTGAAGTTGCTAGAGAAAAGCTTGAATTTGAAGAATTATTTGTAAAACTGTGTAAAACCCCATGCTTTTCCTGGCAGTGCAGTAATAATAATGATCATAATCATCACACAGTCACATTCTAAAAACATCCATTATAATAAACAATAGGCTGATACTAATGGCTCCATTAAGGTCCACTCAGCAAAACAACAAAAAAAGCATAAAAGAATGAGTTTACATACAATTATATACAAATAATAACACCATAGCTTGGCTGAAAAGTGCACTCTGTAGTTCGGCAAACACCAAGGACACAGTTAAATTGAGTTTATAAGTTTATAAAAATTTGTTTTCAGTTTTCTGTCTCAACAGATGAAACATATATTAATAGACAATACAGTATTAAATCAGGATTAGATCTGAAATATTTGTATTCATAACCTGACCTTTTGGAAAGGAGTGAATAACAGCTTATCTTTTAACAGGATCATATTAACAGTGCTCAGTGTGCATGTTCAAAACATACACCCACCCTGAATGTGTAAAATGTTACGAACACCAACTCTTTTCACAAAATACACTTTCCTGGTGAATCCAGGTGAAAGCTATGATCCTATATTGATCACCTATGAGAAACTAGGGGAAGTGAGGCACATTGTATACAGCTGACAGGAGCAATAGACCATACCAGGACTGTCACAGATTAGAAAACATGGCAGCAATAACTAAGGATGGACTAGTATGCTGGATAAACTCTAAAAATCTACAGTTGGGCTTAGCAGAGGAATACGCTTTCAGTCTGCCAGAACAGGGATGAAAGATGACTTATAAGCAGATAACAGGGTCCCGACTCAGGCATGAAAATGACTACGAATAGGAAGAGCACATTACTAAGAAATCACTAGAATAGATGTGTGTGTGGGGGGGGGGAGCTCTAGATCTACTTAAAGGGCCATAAAAATATATCACACAAAGAAGAGATCCTTGGTCGAGGGAATGCAAGGACACAGTGCTGATCACTGTGTTGAAGTCAGACAAGTCATATGTGTGAAGTCCAGAAGCAAAAGTAGCAAAGGAAAGTCTGCAGAATATCAGTACACTTGTCATTGAAATGCAGTTCTGGAGGGCAGATGGAGGAGATTGCCAGACAGAAACCTAGAGTGAAATGAGCTAAATTGACTACAAAGGGAATGAGGATCTGTTAACAGTGATCTAAAAAAAAAAGGTGGCAAAAACTGGCACAGGCAAATATAAACTTTTGGAAATAAACTAGAATAGATAAACTAGATAGAATGGAGGATATGATCTATGACTACAGAGTAAAAAGGTTTTGGAGTTTGCTGGAAAAGAGAGAAAGCAAAGTCAAAGAAGGTCTCAGAGCCAAAGAAGTTTTGGCGCATGACTGGAGCAGGGAAGAGAATACTTACAAGGTTAAAAAAATACTTTGAAGAGAACAAGCTTATTGAGCATTTCCAGTGTGTTTACAAGACACAAGGGTGATTCGTCATTAATTCAGTTAGCCAAATACCAGAAAAGAAAACTCTATATTGTATTTCTGGACCTGGAAAAGGCATTTGGCTCTGTACCACACCACACAACCTTTTGTGGGTGTTTTTCAATCTCTTTAAAAAATGTGGTTGAAGTCTATTTCCAAGACACTTAAATATGCTTCACAACAGTGGAATTTACAACAGCACGGCAGCGTCTGGAAATTGGTATCATGGCAGGGTGCACAATCTCCAACACTGCATTCTCTCTGACAGTGGAGGCAGTCATTACAGTATGGTATCAAAATGGTTTGTGAGTGCAGAAATGTTGCAGGGAGGAATTCACCCTCATGCCCCCGAGGGCAAATACGTATGATGTGACTATGACTACTACAGCACCCTCTGTGATGCACTGCTTGAATGATAAAAGAGGGTTGTATGAAAGGAAAGCCATGCAAATCAGGAAGCATCTCTATTGTTGAGGGAAAACTGTCAGACAAAATATTCTACTTTAATGAAGACTGTCAAAACCCAGGAGATGAGGAGATGGCACAGCACCTGGCTTACAGACAGAGAGCTGATTGGGGGAGTAAAGCAGGATGTGCCAATAGAGAGCAGTGGTGGAAAAAGTACTCAAATCCTTTACTTAAGTAAAAGTAGCAATACCATAATAGAAAAATACTTCACTAAAAGTAAAAGTTCTGCACTCAAAAGTTTACTTAAGTGAAAGTATAGAAGTATTAGCAGTAAAATGTACTTAAGTATCAAAAGTAGAAGTACTCATTCTTTCAGAGTGTTAAATTATTGAAGCATTAACCTGTAAGAAGTATTTTAATGTTGTCGGTCTAACTGCTCCATGTGCTGTTGGGGAGTTTAAACTCTAACAATGCAACATATTTTTTGAGCTTATTGTATGTTTTGCATAGAAAACCTTATCCTGCAAAGTAGTAACAACAGCCGTCAGATAAATGTAGTGGAGGAAAAAGAATGTAATGTGTGTGTGTGTGTGTGTGTGTGTGGGTTGGGGGGGGGGGGGTTCAGCACAATGTAGACTGTAACTGTAGACTATCCTTAGCCTATCAAAAGCTTTGGCAGCAGTGTGTGTAAGATACAATGCTTCTACACGACTCCCTCAACCCCGCGTTCATAAGCAGCAACACTTAATTTGACATATCTTGCCAGGAAGCAAACTTAGTCTGTCCAAAGGGCAACACACTTAGCAGCAGTATAACCACAAGTTGAAATCCATGGCAGTGCTAATTGAGAGTAAACAAACTGAAATTCTGTATCCTTTAGGAGAGAGACCGCTATGCATCAGATTGACTTTGATATGAAAGTGAACAAATAATAAAACTTCATAATCCCAATGATTTGCCCGCTCGCACCCACCCATCCAACTTTCCCTCTAACATGTAAAGCCATTCACTTTAGTTTAACTTTACTGTGTTTTCTGACTGGCATACTGTTATTATAGACATTTCACAGCTGGCTGTTATTAAGAAACTATCAAACAAAGTGACTCCAGTACCAATATCATATCACTGTGAGTAAAATCAATTTAATCAAATCAAAATTTTCAATGTTTTTCAGCTACGTATCATTTCAGCCTCCAGAGAATAATAATAGAGCTGGTCGTAGGATACAGCAGGTTCAGGTCTTCCACAAAATATGGTGCTCTTTACTTTCCCAGGGACTTGTCAGAGGACAGTTTGATGTTACTTTTAGTGTAAGTTTGACATCATAACATATTTGAATAGTTGTTTGTTCAAATCTCAGTTTACCTCCCAAATGGTAGGGGTTGACAGAGCTTGCAACATCACCTGAGTGTAGTTTCAACATTTAGACAGACAGACAGACAGAGAGACAGACAGACAGACAGACAGATAGATGGATAGATAGATAGATAGATAGATATCAAGGCAAAAATCTACCATTTCTCCTCATGAGGAAGTTTTGAAACATTGCAATTGGTGTAATATGTCAACTGAGTCCAAGTGCTGGCAGGGGAATGTGGAAGTTCTGTATTTCAGACGATAATGAATACACAAAGGAATGACACTGCCAGTAGCAAGGCAAATGAGACACCTTCTGGTGAATATCCCAGTCAAATAAGCTCTCCTGTGTTTCTTCAAAAGCACACAGACAGGAGAAAAAAGCATTTGGCTTTATAGAAAGCAAGGCGGGAAACTTATTTCCAGATCCCAAACACGAACAGGAGTATATAATATTGAAGATGGCAGCTGAATGGTTGCTCTTTTGTTTTTTGAAGTCAGTGATCTGTAGCTGTTGTGCCATCCCAGGAGGCGCTAATTACTCTTGGTCTAGTGCGATGTGTCCCTTTTGTCATCTCTTCAGACACAGGGGTGATGTAAGGCACTGGCCCTGAGACCTGATGTGAGGATGATAAAATAACACAACAGCCTTAGGATTGACAATAAAAAACTGCAGAAGACTTAAAAAAAAAAAAAAAAAAAAAGCCAAATTCAGTGTTTTAGTTTCTTCACCATTCCCCTGTCCTTTGCTTGTAGGGGTTTGTGGGGACGGGCACCTCCGGAGAAATGGATACCTGAAGACCTTTCCTTTGACATGAATCCTTGATCATATCCATTTGAAGATACATGCCCTTGGTGACAAAGGGAAGGTTTGAACTGACAGGTTGCCTCCTAACAGGTTTAGGATGTCGGGTATGCTGACTGGGGTGACAAGTACTTTGGAGATGTAAGAATCTGTCTTTACTTTGATCGTTTCATCTCCAGTCAAGCAAGTAAATCTGACAAGAGAAGGAGTAGCAATATTCACTAATGAAGAATAATTGAGTGGGTTTGTAGCCGGCCGGCCATTTTTTAGACCAAAAGTTTGAAGTAGGGTATTCCAACCAAACAGTAATCTGCCTTCCTAAATTTGGATGCTGCTCTGCGCCGCACCTCCACACATTAGCATCTCCCTGACAACAATGAGATTGGCAGCCTTCCCACACTGCTCATTGTGCTCATCACACTGTCAAACCAGTCAGTGAGCAAAGAGGGGGGAAAAGAGCTGCATGAAGCCATCAGTGTGACAGGTTATGATCCAGACCCGAGAAAAAAGAAGAGGGGTTTGTCTCACCTGCAGTCATACATCTCAAAATGCCTCATGATGATGTGCATGGAGAGGGATTTAGAAGCATTACTAAAATGTCATATATATTCTACACACGTATGCACATGAGACTGCATATAGGATGTAGGCTACACTCTACAGTGACATACATACACTAGATACATTGAATATGTTGAGTACATTGAATATGTAAATGTACAAATATTTCAGATTTCATTTATTTAGCCTTTTACAGGAATTTGCCTTGCATGTAAGAGCACTGAATCAGACATTTACAGATATTTAACAAAGATAACATTTAAGACATCAAAGAACGTAACAGGAATACAAAAAAATATATACAAATATAAAAGGTTATTCCTTAGACATAGCCATTCTTACTCAGTATATGAAATATGCAAACCAAATGAAAGCAAACAAACTTAAAAAAAAAAAAAATCCCCGAAAAAATATATTTTCCCTGTATAATTTGATGCTATTTTGATAAGTTGGGGGGTTATTTTGTGCTTTGATGTTTAGCAGCGTTTAGTCATGGTCACCCTACAACAGAGTCTTAGACCCTCCGCAGCTCTTGGCCTCAAGTGGCCCGGCTGAATAATTTACATTGTGCTGAATTCTGCGCATACAGAATTGCTCTAAGAGAGGAGCTGGATGCTGGATAACATACTTTTTTTTTTTTTGCAATCACTCTTTTACACACAATGTAATTAGGAATTTGTTTCTTTGCATATCTTTTTGGGACACACCTACACATTTCACAAGGTGGCAGGTGCAGCCAGGTGAGGAGTTTAATGGCTTTAAGGACATTTCAACAGGGATAAATATATGGCTGTTGCAGGGATTTGAACCAGTGAGAGATGAGAATAAATACTGCTGCTACTAGTATAGTTTATCTTTCGATTTCACTTGATTTGAACTGCACTAGTTTACTTTTTAAGTCTTTTATCTTGTGGATCTCTTGTCTATACTTTTGCACTTTTTAAGTGTACATTTTTTACCTTTACTGTATTTTTTATTACTCTGTAAAGCCTGTAATGCCTCAGTGTATGAAATGTGCTATACAAATAAAGCTGCCTTGCCTTGCCTTACTACTACTACTAATACTAAAACTACTTCTAAAACTACTGCTAATACTGCTTTAGTATTTAATAATGGAAAAACTGATGGGTGGTATGAGGTGGTATTTATCATAGCTGCCTGTTGTTTTCTGCAGGGATACTTGTAAACCTGCAGTGTGGGTCTCTCTCTCTCTCTCTCTCTCTCTCTCTCTCAATGTGGTCTTGCTCCTTTATCCTTCACCCTAACCATGCCTTCCCTAGAAAATCTGTCTCGGGCCAGAGCGAAAGCCAACACGGTTCTATCTGAGGGAGACACCAGTAGCTACGTGTCCGGCCAAAACAGGAGCAATTAGTGTCTGTGAGATGGTAGAACAGCTGCAGGACAGCGACATTCTTCAAAGTTGATCTCAGTGAGCTCTCCCTCCTCAGGCAGTGTAATAAATGCCCCAAAGCCTGAACACTGCAAGCCTACCATGCGCTTTGAAAAATATTAACTTCAAGATATCAGTGTAATTGGAATGTGGAATCCAATAAAAATACCTTATGATTATGTAGACATTTGTGGATGGCACTGGCATAAACAAGCGCTCAGGCTCTTGTTAGCGCTATCATCCTGGAGCTGCTTGAGTGTTCCCTTTGTGTGAAAAATGAAGACGGCACACGCCATGACAGAATCCATTCCATGTAGTTTTCTAAAGAGGAAAATACTGGATGAACTTGCTAGTTCTCAGACAGCGGGGAGACAGAAAATGCAATAAAGTGTGAAGCGCGGCTTGAAATTGAAAGGTAAATGTGGGCTGCATGGCCTGGCAAAGTCTCAACCAAGACTTGGCAAATCAAGTCAGGACTTGTGTTTAATCTCAGACCTCAGATGATATATCGGGGCCAATTCGGCACATGGTGAAAACACATCTTTCGATCCACTAGGAGAGGCTTTTCCATTTTAAGACTTGAGGATGACACAGATAACACGACAACACATAAAAATTATCATACTATGTGACATGTTTAAACTCAGTGTAATGATATAACGCTGAGTCTAACAGCAGCTTTATAGACTCTGTCTGAATTTTAAAAATACGCCCCCATTTCAGGGATTAGATGAAAGGGGAGAAAGGGCTTAGATTCAATATTAACCATAAAATACTATACCTGCGTTTCCATGAGTCCATTTAATGTGAGGCTCATAACCAACTGAAAATCACATAGTAGCCTACTTTAGAGTCTCACAGTTGACTGAATAATTATGTGCCTTGCAAATTCTATTAGAATAACCACTGAATTAGTCACACTAGCAACAGAGAGAAATGCATTCACAGTTCAACACGCAAGTTACAATGCATTATTTTATGGATATCTTTCATTATTTCAAATAAGCTTTTAAGTTCATCCCAGTGTCACAGGAGACAGTTCAACAGAGTATTGGGGTTTGCATATAGAATACAATATGCTGAAAGGTGTTTGACATAATAGTAAAGCTGACCAAGTATCAGTCCTTTGCTGCAGAGAAGCTTTTTCATTCAGTCTAATGGGGATCTTATTAGAAAGAAAGAAAAAAACATTAATTTCATTCTCGCTCTGAATTATGGAACTGAGCAGCCTCAATTTTGCCTTTCTCTGTGCACACACATCAGATATTTGCATATAAGAGGCCCTGCTCTTGAAAGCACCTACAAATCAACCAAGAACACTGTGTTAAATATTGTATTATTAGAGTTTTTACTCCAAGGAAGACTCTGTATTTTATTAAACTATTTCCAACAATGAGAGAACCGTATACCAGGCCTTGGTGTGGTAGTTTAATAACTCATTTATTAACTGAGGAGGAAAGCTAATTGTCCCATTATCTTTTCAATTAAACCGATGGATATGATGGCAGTGTCCCTGAAGAATACTGTCTATTGCCTAACATAAACCACTGAGACACATACAAAAACACAGACCGGACATTTTGCTTGATTTAGCTGAATCTAATCCAATTAAATTGTTATTTATCCAAGATTCCAGTATTAACAGGGGATCAGGACATCTAAGGTCTCTGCTACACGACACTCATCAGTGCAAACCACAGAACTTGAATGGACAGAACAGTCCTTCCACTGTTTGCTATGGTAATTTGTCTAGTGCAGCATAAAATGGTGATTATGGAATTTTAAGGGTCAGTTGCTATGGTGACAGAGCATGTCTGGGCAGAACTGTGCAGATGTGTCTGTTAGGAAACTGTCAGAACTCAACTGAATTGCTGATGTTAGCAACGCGGTAAACGTAGCATTATCAAAGACCTGTAGGCTACTTCTCTCGCTAGCATTAGCATGTTAGCAATCAATGGCAGCAAGGAGACTAATGGGGGTACATCTCAAGTCTCTTATTTGATATTTCCTCGCTTGAACCGGAAGTCGTTCTGGTCCGCCATTTTGAAGGTCGTCCCAAATCTCTTATTTCTGCTTGAGGAGCGAGGAGGGATCTCTGAGGAGCTATGAGCGAGGATACACGAGAACAGCCTTCCCGGAAGACTTTCAGCTGAACGCCATGACGTTAATTACGCCATGACGTCACTTCACATGACGCTTCAGAGGAAAGGACGTCTCATTTCTCTAAAAACTCTAAAAACCTTGCATGGTTTCCTTGCGTCTCTCCATGCATCCTCGGTGGGAGGGACTAAGACGCAAGGAAAAGACGCAAGTGAGGGAAACATGGATGCAATTTAAGAGACTTGGGATGCACCCAGAGAAGCTCCTGCTGCAAAACTCTTGCTTCAGCAACTCGCTGTAACTCAGTTTATACAGAAGCTAGACCAACCGTTCACATGGAAATGGTTGCTGCTCCGTCCATTCAGAGATGTTGCTTTGAATGGGAAAGACTGTTCTATCCATTCAAGTTCTGTGCTGCAAACATATTTTTAATAGCAGTTTAACCTTTTTTCTTTATAAACTTGCAAAATTTACACCTATAACAGCGCACTGTGAACAAGGCTGACCTTTTTTTTGGGCAGTTAGTTTACAGATATCAGCAAGATCTCTGATATGTGTCAAACGGGGCAACCAATCTCATAATAAAAACTTTGCTGTGCTCTTTATTGATCAAAACAACACAAGGGATGTTGGGATATTGAAAGTATTAGCTTTAGTCAATCATTCTGACAAGACATGAGTATTTGTAGACACAGCGTTGGTGATGGTGATGGTAACACCTCTCCTACAGCTGCAGCAATACGTTATAACCATTCACAACATTGAACTGAATCACAGTGTGGGTGATGATTGTTATTAAATCATAAAGCCATATTGTAGGCCTACATCGCTGGCAACACCTGCAATTTAGCTTTGACAGTGAAGCAGAGACTGCCCTGACCTTTTAGCAGAAGTCTCATACAGAATGGACACAGAATGGTCAGCAAATTTCAGGGAAGCGAGTTTCCCCTGCTGCCTCAGTCAAGCCCCCCTGCTGTTTTGTCTCTTGTGTCTGCTACACACAAAGGAGAGCTCTCCCTGATGCTGTGTGTTGTACGATGGCGTATGATTTATTACGTTTGAGAGTGGATTCCACAATCGCACCGGCAACTGTGACCTCTGTGTCAGAAACCACTTGTTCAGATTGTGTGTTGAGTTTTTTTTCCCATTTCTGTTCCACTCACATCCAGTTGCACAGGTCACTGAGGTCTGGCCAATATGACCAGCATCCAAAGCCCATCATGGGTGTATCCAGCTTTCTAGGGGCTTTCCTATTCAAGCCTTGGGGGTTGTCCTGGGTTACTGGTGGCCAGTAGAAACATGGGGGCAGCGTCCATTAGGGTTAGGGTTGCTGTAATCTTGCGTATTCAAGCAGAAAAGAGCAGTCATCACGCTTCAAACGCTTCAAACCGCTTCAAACCAATAAAAATTGTACAAGGGCGGAGCCTGGTGCCGGTGCTCACCTGTGTGTTTAGACAGAAAGACAAAGCAGAGGTGCCGTTTCCGGGGTGTGTGTGCGTTTTTAAACTGGGAGCCAATCGAATGGCTGCCTCTGCCTCGGCCTCCGCATGGTCTCGTTAGCCAACATTTTCTGACAAGAAGTTCTCCACATCTCCGTTAGTTTGAGACAGAGGTCCGGCTATGCAAGATTAGGGTTACTGTAGTGCCATCACAGTTGAGTTAATGAGGGTTAGAGTGTTAATGAGAAGAGTCGACTTGGTGGCAGTATAGATACGTTCCACATTCGGAGCCCAAGCCCTTTTCAACTTTGACTCAGGGAATTAATGTCCCAAGTCGACTAAGTTCACATCCCTGAATACACACACACACACAGACCTGCACCAGCATCAGTCAAGTTCAATACTCTATCAGCTTGTTCTTCATTAACATTATTTGACAGTGTATGGCCAAATTTTATTGTGATAATCCACCGTGAACAATCTGTGTTTCTTTTGAAAAATATATCAAGTTACTACTTCTGGGCAATTTAAATGAAAAATGCGTAGACTTTTTTCTGGTAGTATTTGCAATGGCTGTAGAAAAGTATTGCAATTACACAATAATAATGTCTAAGTACAAAATGAAAATATCCCTAATACATAATGTACTTTAAAGGTTTCACCAACATAACACATGCAAAGTACACGTGTACTGTACTAAAATATCTAAATACCAAAAAAGACCAACCTTAAGTGTTTCTCAACAGTGTGTATAAAGTTGAATAATGATAGTCAACCATTTGGCGACTGCCCAAAATGTTATCATAATGTGAACACGCCAGGAAACAAAATGATATGTGTAATAATCAGGTCAATTTATTTTCTGATGGCAAGTAATTTAACTTATCATCTCACCACTCAATGATGCACATCATAACATAATTTCTGCAATGAAAACAGTGGTGCATTGCTTAGCAACACTAATGTCTGATGCTGTAACGTTTTTTTTTCTACTTAATTTAGTACATTTTGTTTGTCCTTACACGGTGTTGAAAACATAATGTATTAAAGGGATCTTAAGTACGTACCAAGAGATTATTAACACTACAAAAGGCCAGGCTGCTGGAACTCACACTGCAGGCAAGCAATGCCCAGAGGCATCAGACCTGCCCAGGGTTCCAGCATTAATGTCTGAATCCACTGCAGCATAATACCCAAAATGTTATGAAACCATATGCTGGGTGAATACACATTTTTCACTGTTTCTATAGGTCAACATGGAGATTAATATTACACTGAAATAAGACCCTGGTAAAGTAAAGTGCCAGGAGTAGCACTTGGCCAAATGCAGAGGTGGAAAGTAACTAACTGTACTTAAGAACAATTTTTAGGTACTGGCACTTTACTTGAGTATTTCCATTTTTTTAGGCTTTATACTTTTATTTCAGAGGGAAATATTGTACTTTTTTCCCCCACTACATTTATCTGATGGCTGGAGTTACAAGTTACTTTGCAGAATAAAGTTTTACATTGAAAATATACGATAAGCTCATAAAATATGTTGCATTGTTAGAGTTTAAACTCCTCAACAGTATATGCAGCAGCTAGACCGACAACATTAAAATACTTCTTACAAGGTAATGCATCAATAATTTAACACTCTGAAAGGGACTGTTCTTCAGAATGAGTACTTTCACTATTGATACTTAAGTACAGTTTACTGCTAATACTTCTATACTTCTATCTAAGTAAATGTTTTAATGCAGAACTTTTACTTTCAATTAAGTATTTTTTCCATTATGGTATTTGGTATTATGGCTTTGAGTACTTTTTCCATCCTGACTAAATGATCGCAGATGAAAGGAAATGGGAAATTTACGACAAAGGAACAGATTAACACATTTTAATCAGTCAATCTTTCTGAACATAACAGTTTCACAAAAAGGTAGGAGTTTGCCTTTTACAGCATTTTCGCCAAAATGTCCTATAAAAGATCAGAGAACCTTTTCTTTTCTCCAAGCACTCTCTGAACTCTCAGAAAATCCTTCTAACTACACCTATATCACAAAGATTTTCAGTATTTCAGCATGAGCTGAATGAAAAAAAAAATGTCCAACATCATAAAAAAAAATGATATAATGTCTCCAAAGTTTTCCATTACTGCCGTTCGCTTTCATTGTTTCCTTGTGCACTTCGTAAATGCTTCTGGCCTACTGCCAACTGGGAAGTAATCAAATGTATGAAAGCTTCCTACAAAAGGTGGGTGATTGCAGCTAGTGGGGTTAATAGATTCAATGAAATGCCTTTGGTTTCTTTAGTTAATATTCCAGTTCATTCAAAGCAGTCTCACTTGACATTATAAGCATATGCAATACTGTAAGTGCAAAGAAGTGTAGCAAAGAAGTATAACACTAGCTTGTTCCTGTAATAGAGACCTTAAAGCTGCAATGTGTGGGCTAATCCTTGTTCAGTCTTTAACCTTCAATTTATACAACACTGAATGCTCTCAGTATAAAATGATACAACTGAAAAATAAAAATATAACAAAAATAAAACATGTACATTTATTGATCAGAATGTGGGACTTATGACCTGCTCTATCTATCTATCTATCTATCTATCTATCTATCTATCTATCTAGTGTACCTATGTCTCAAAACTACTAAAACTAAACTTTGTTAATGTGAAAATATCAGAGGTTTTTTGAGGTAAGTTATTCTGTCAACCCCCATAATCTGTACAGTAAACTACTTTTTTTTTTAACAAAGAAAGTATTCAAACTGCTTTTCATCTCCATTTGCCATACTACATCTATTATGATCAAGGACTCCAAGTTAAAAAATACTGTCCGCATTGTATTTCCAGAAGAAAAATATAATGTCTTTGAAAACCACAGAAAAGAAGAAGGGAACTCAGAAATATATTCTTGTTTTGGTTTTCATTATTCTATATTCATAGCTGCACCACTATCCTTGTGGTGACAACCCAATTTATCAGCCTGAGAGCACAGAGTATAAAGTGATTGGTTCATGGGCCAATGAAGATGACATGAAGACATTGATGGGTCTGATATTGAAGAGTGAGAGTTAGCCAGAGTTAGCTCCCACAATCAGACCTGTCAACCATGGGGAAGACACTTTTTTTTTCTTTTTTTTTTCTTGTCAGATCTCTGTCCTCATGTTCCCTCCAGGCCCCTCACTTTAATTGGAAAAAGGAATAATCACCCAGAAAGATTTTTTTTGTTTTTTTTCCTATGGGCACAGAAGAAAAATGGATTAAACCTCATACTTTTAATTCTGAGCTTGTAGATTATTTGAAGGCTATTACATGGGGATCGCTCTAATCACTCTTTCTACAGTACAAAAGAGAGAATAAAAGATTACCAAATGAAAAAAACATTCTTGCATGACCATCAATACAAGCTCAATTTGTTTATTGATTGTTGAACACTTTGACTTTGAGGATCATTTGTCAGATATTAGTTTAATGAACATTAAATATTTATGCCTGTCATAAACCTATTTTCATTCAGGCCAATACCCGCCTCTCTGTTAGGCCCAATCATAAAGTATTTACTGTACATTCAACAACCGCCTTTAAGTGACAACTTTGAATGATGCATGTCTTCAACTTCTACAAAAAGGATTTACACACAACAGCGATCCATAGAGGGAATATAGAATACGCTGTGGCCAAACTTTATGTGGCAAACCACCAGCCTCACCAGCCTCTTTGCATTTTGTAGGCCATGCGTAAGTAACTCCCCCAGCCAGAGGGGGCAGCACAGCCAAAATGCTCACAGAGAGAGAGAAGTACTGGATCTCAACATTAACAACGCTTTCTCAACAATGAACTGCTCAAGTGCTTTCTCAAGTTTCCGATGTTTCCTATAAATCAAAGGTTTAAATCATATGTGGTCCCTTTTTTGCCTGATGAAGGTCCTTTGACCAAAATGTCACAATAAAGTATTATGCAAGTGTAGACAGTGTGTATATATTATATTTCGTAAATGTGATCATGTGATTCCCTATAGCCAATCATCTATAGACACCTGTGTAAGAATGGCATGGCTTCCATTTTCATGCATGCTCTGATGAACGCCACAAGGCCAAAATCAAGTGAAATCAGCCTGAAATTATGCTTAGAAATTATGCTTAGAAATACTTATAAATGTCTTATGAATTTCTTTCATAAGACATTTAGTATTACTTTATTATTGTTTTTACTTCCTGAAAACAATTTCTGTATAAACAAGTTCTGTATAATATCAGAAATACAATTGAAGAGTTTAAACAATATTTTATATATATATATTGAAAAATATATATATAATGTATTGACACCTACTGTTGGAAAATCATTGTTGGTGTGGGTTACTATTCAAGTTCTGCACCATTTTGAAACATTTGCTAGAAAATAGTTTCTAGGGAAAAAGTAATCTGTGTTTTTGAAATATTGACTTCTGGATTTCAGGTAGCAAAATCTTTCTGAAATGGATTGAAATTAAACCCTTCCATTCCACCATGGACAATTGGATCAATATATTTAAGTAGGTTTTGATAGCTCTATTTCTTTTGAAAGTGCAAGCACCTATCCAAGGTAAAAGTATTAGTCATAGTGAATAATAATGTTTGCAGTTCTAATCTAAAATGCCCAAACACAAAAGCGAGAAAGAACAGCTGTGCCTGTTATTCTATTAATTCCAGAGATTGCTTGTGCAAACAGTGTGAAGAAACATGTTGAAAAAGCTATTACAGCAGTGTTTTCCAAACTTATCAAAATGACAGGAAATGATTGAATATTAGCCCATTCAAGTGAGTCTCTTTGTTCAGCCGTGTGCACTGGTGTACAGCCTTGTCCGACTTATTGGCTTTTTAATACTGTGCATAAATCCATTTACAGAGGGTGTGTGAGCAATTCAAGGCCCCCTCACCTCTTTTAGGCCCCAGGTGTGTGAGGAGGAGACGGAGTATACAAGAGACTCAAAGGTCGCAATGTGACAAAAAAGTGCACCTGACTCGTAAGCCGCAGAATAAGGGTAAACAAACCTCTGGGAGACATTCAAAACTCTTGGATATGTCAGTGTTGGAGGGTTGAGTGCGGCTGCTGCAGAACCAAAACACGGTATTGGGCTTAAGTGTGCCGATTATGAGGTGCTACGGTAAGCGGCAGGGTGTGAGGGTGGGAAAGGTTTTGCAAGTTAAGTTGGGCTCCTAATCTAAATGTATAAGATAGGCCTTAGGTAAGTTCATGCTCTTATCAGCATACTTACAAGTCATACTCATAAATCAGTACAAGTTTGGCTACAAACCAGAAATTTTCAGATATTTTCCCCAATGACTGCCTATTATAGGGATGGGACGATATATCGAAATTCAACATATCGTGGGGCAGAAAAATGAATCGCGATATTGTCACAAATTAGACGGCTTGACCATCACAATTTCATAAACTCTCCATTGAAATTATATGATTTGCTTTTTGTAATGACATTTTTTAAATTGCTTACATTCTAGCAAGCCAATGCCATTTCTAGAAAGATTTGTGTCTCAGAAATAAACAGAATTCTGCACAGTCAGATTTTGTTGTTATTTAACTTTTATTTATCACATCGTATCATGGTTGTATCGAATTGTGAACCCCATATCGTGTATCGAATCATATTGTGAGATAAGCATCGTCTCATCCCTAGCCTAGTAGAATTTAACAACATGTTACAATATTTGAATGATTCTGGTACTGTATTAGGTCCTATTATTCACCTGATCTTGACTGAATATTTACTGGTACAATTGGCAGATTTGCATACACACTGAGAAACCACTCAACCACCGTGTGTCCAGTCACCCTTTTTTTCTGAGTGAGTCATTTGAGCCTGAGCCAATTACTTACTTACTGTACACAACAGTTTGTTACAATAACTGCTAATTGCAATGTAGTTAGGGAAGATGTATTTTAAATCATTACCATGTGTTTCTCAGTTCAATCAGACATATGAGTATGTGGATCTTTGCTGTGCTATCAAAGTGAATTAGACCCAGGTGATTATTGTTTTTGAAAAGCAATTAGATAAGCTAGAGTGTAGTCAGAGACTCAATAACACTTCTACTGTATTTAGTGCACTGCAATCCATATCAGTAGGAACCCTTATTTTATTAACTTTGCCTTTATACAGATGATTTTGTTTCAGTATCGTTTGTCAAAACAACTCTTCAAGAGAGGCTCCAGTTGGGTAACTTATTGCCAGTGTCTAGACAATCATTTTCCGGCTTGCTGCTGAGACAGCCTGAACTGGGAAACTGAGCAGGACTTAATAAGATGTGATGGGGACTGCAGTTACATGGTTGAGTTCCGAACAAGCTGTTTAGCAGGCCAAAATCTACTGTGGCACAAGCCTCTCTCTCATCTTTACTTATTTACAAAGCTTACACATTAACAGGAGTTGTGAGATTTATTTCCTGACTCACTGATTTTAGAGCATGAAGCCTCGGTGAAAACTAGGTCTTTTAATTGGGCCATCTCTGTCAGCTTCCAGACTCAGGGGTCTCAGAAATTAATTTCTGTCATTCTGGATGTGTAGCTGCTGACAGCAACTTGCTCAGGCTTTTATTATGATTTAATTGTCCTATGTTAGTTTGCTTGGAGCCATGTTAATATTTGTCGACCCATTAGAATGGGTTGATGAGATAAAATTCAGAGTTATTTGACCTCTACCACATAATAGCTGGTCTCCCACGATGTTTTTTTTTTGAGAGAGAAAGCTTAGGAATTTCTCCGTATTCACTGTATTTGTAAAAGGATAAATTTAAAAGGTATTCAGAGGTTCAGTTTTGATTGAATCACTGGGAATTAGCTGTCTAAGGTTAAATAAGATGACATGGCCTTTTGTGAGTCAATCAAATGATTAATCCCTGTAAATATCACTCATTTACAACTGTTGCATATCTCTGCTCTAATCGGGGAGAACATTAAAATGAGCCCACTGTGTAATTAGTCTGAGTTTGCTAATGATTCAAATTGCCTTCAAGGGAACCTGCAGTTAAATTAAGACCTAAAACAATAATTTCATAGTAGTTGACAGAAAATTTATTACATTCACTTTTCTCTAATCATTTCCTAAAAAATGAAGAAATGTTATTTAGTTAAGGTATGCCAGATGCTATCATACTCACTTCTGTCTCTGAAACACATGGAGAGGTTGATTTTTTTTTTTTTTTTAATGCCGCTACTAATACGAACTGTTGCACCTAATGTAAATAGGGCAGTGATATGGAAAATCTGAGTAATATTTACGGCATACTTATGCATCAAATGTGAGTATAAATCTCTTTAAAGCCATGTTATAATCATTCAGTCTGTCAGCTCCGCTCCCTCTCCCTGACACATTAGTTACAAATGCACACATACAATAAACATGCATGCATACATACATTCTTACACACACACACACACACCCACACACACACACCGCACTCAGCTATTTATTTAATCTAGATATTCTGACAGAGTCTATTGTTCCACCAACTCTTACCTACCATCCATTGGTAATGAATCTCTCTCTCCGAGTATTCCTGGGAATCTTTGTTTAAATAAACATGTTGTGTAGCAATACAACAAACCTTTTCAGCAAAATATCCTCTTCAAACTATACACCAGTGTGACAGTCTTGGGAAGCTTGGGACCCAGTGTACAAGTGCAGATATTCATGTGCTGGGCAAAATTGAAAATCAAGACAATACTTTATGTTGCCAAACATCTCAAACTTGCCGGATTGTTGGCAGAATTAATCATTTATGTTTTTCACCCAAGGAGCAGCGTTTTCTTTCAGTTTAAAAATTTGTACAACTCATGCTCTCATTCATTGGTGGATGCTATTGACTGAACTGTTCAGGAGAACTTTTCCTTGTTTTCATGAAGAACATCCTATTGTTAATTCAGGCACCAGTGATTTCTGAAACCCTGAGGATGCTGGAGAAACCATGGATGCATAGAAATGTGCACTGCAGCAATTCAGGCATGACTAGTAGATCTTCCTTTATGAGCAGCCCAGATCATTTTCATCACTCCAACTGAGCCCTATGCTGATTTAAGTGTTTTGCATGTATGATTTCACTTTAACACTAGGCCAAGGCTACTGATCTGTACTGGATATTCAATAAATTAGGATTAGACCTATGCCACCTCTGAACAGCCTTAACAAAGTGAGGATTCTGTGGCAAAGCAAGTAGCTTATTGGCAAGCCAAATGCTGATTAAAACGTACAGCTCACCAAGGGCAAAAATAAAGGCAACACTGGAAGGTTATCTAGTTGAAGAAAAAGAGGGGGTAGGAACAAAAGTATTAAAATAAATTACATGCACATTATGAAAATAGAAGTGGCCTCCAGTGGCTTGCTGCAGACTGCACAGGGAGTATGGGCAAATTTCAGAGTGCCATAGTGGCACAGGCGCAATATTAATGAATGGCATAATACACGCAATATGTGCTGTAGCCTAATGGGTATGTTTTTATTCCCTGTAATTGTGAGGGGAAATACAGAGGAGAAAAACTATTGCTAAATTGCAGGCAGTGGCATTTGATTCTTTATTATAATATGGTTGAATGTTAAACCTGTACCCCCACTGCCCTCTTTTGTGCGTTGCAACAGGATTTAGAATTACAATACACAGGATTTTATTCATGGAGTAAAATTGTAAAATTTTGACCTTTCTTTTTCTAAAGCTTACTGGCCTTATTGTTGTTTTAGCTTATTATACTTCCCATTTCAATCAGCATTTGGATTTTCTGTCCTGTAAAGACAGAGAAACTGTGTCGACTGCTGTTCACTATTCACTATTCACATAATGTGTGTTTTGTCACAAAGCTATGGTCCCTTCAACCTTTTCCCTGCCACATTGCAGCTCCAAGATCATGTTATGATGTTCCTGTCATCTTGAATCTAAGATGATCACAAGTCAAACTGGTGTCATGTCACAGCAAGACGTGCGTAAGTGTGTATGACACTCGCTTGCTTAGGGACTCAATTATTAGTGTCAAGTTCAAAATGTTAAATTCCTCTGAGCCACCATAGCTCTGGAAATGGCTTGTGTCACTTCTACAGCAATAACTCAGATCGTATTCTGACAATAAATAGCTTTCAGTTACACTGAAAGATGTGGATTAAAATAAACCAAATATGATTTGACATTAGGTGGATGTCTGATGTGTGATCGTGTTGTCATGTCATGTCAGAAACGTTTCAAATGAGAGTGCGCGTGTGTGTGTGTGTGTGTGTGTGTGTGTGTGTGTGTGTGTGTGTGTGTGTGTTTTGGGGGGGTGCTGAGTTGTTCAACAAGGTATACATCTCAGAATTGAATTTAGATAATCTATCAGGTACACAGATCATTAGCCCTTGATGAGTAAATGATATGCAACAGGATTACTAGTTTGTTGATAATGTGATCGCCCTGTGATTTATCCTGATTATTTCTGGACTTGGATGAGATAACACTCACACCTGCTTACATATTTTTGACAAAATAGACTGTATTTACATCACAGCATATGCAATTTGGTTGAATATATGTGATTTGGTGGACAAAGCACTTTACAGTACTATGAGTGAAACTGTTTAGCATTGGTGTCCCCATTGGGATTCAAACCCTTAACCTTGGCAGTGTTGAGCTATACAGAACCACGGCATACTTTTACACAGACATCGGGAACAATACAAAAAAAAAAGCAAAGTTGTTTATAAAAACATAACAGGGTGCACCAAAAACAAATACAAGCACAATACAGAACAGGAAACAGAACAAAATTGGCAATAACAAAAACGCAGCAACACCCAGACATTACAAATAACAATAGTGCGTGTGCAAGTGTTTCTGTGTAACCGCACATACATTTGTGTGTATATGCACACCTGTGAATGAGTGTGTGTCTATGTGAGCATGTGTATTGGCTGTGGGGGATAGACATAGTTGTGTATAGTCTATAATTGACCCAAGTCCACAAAATCTACTGGGTTATTAGTGCTGCAATAGTTGCAAGGAGAAATTGTCTGCAAATAATAATGAGGGTGAATCTTGTTCAAAAGAAAAGCCCGGTGCTGACTGACTCAAAAAGGTAAGTTGAGGCACTTCTGGCAGTAAAGATAAGCATCATCATATAACTGATCAGAAATGAGAGCTAATGAGAAATGCTGAGTCAGAATAGAGAGCACAAAGACAGAGCGGTACAAAGGTAGAGCATGACAGGACGAACAAGGCAGAGAGAGAGCAGGGAGGGGTGGAGCAGGAGAGGAGAGGAGAGGAGAGGAGCGGGACTGGGTAATGTTTGCAGAGCCAGGGAACGGGGAGGAAAACAAAAAAGATGTGGAACAGAGCGGGGGTGAAATTGCAGAGTCAGGGGAGCGGTGGAGACCAACAGTAAGGGCACTAGAAGACAGTTTAGGGGCACAAGGACCCCAGGTGGGCATGAATAAAGGAGAGAAACAGGAAATTTAGGTAGGAGAGATAGTTGCCTTGGTATACACCAGTGATTCTCAACCTTTATCATATCAAGGACCCCTAATTTAGGACACATTAGGGCCACTGACCCCTATTCGATGAGATTTTCTCTCTTGAACCCAAATCTGAAAATATTTCTATTGTTAGATATGATTTTGTCCAGAATTACAAGACTATTTGTATTGTAAGTAAAGAGATAACAGTGAAACTATGATCAAAATAATCATTATTCTAATATTCTCTAATTGTGTTAACTTCTTGTAAATGAAATAATGATGAAGTTTAACAATTCAATTCAATCAATCAATTTGCTGGGGACCACTTGGAACCCCCTCAAGGACCCCTGGTGGTCCCGGGCCCCCATGTTTAGAACCACTGGTATGCTGAATAGGTATAAGGTTTAAGATGAATATTAAAAGTATAAACTGTTTCTAATTAATGTGTGCAGGCAGATTATTCCACAACTGTGGTGCTCAGTGGAAGAAAAGTCCTGGCACCATCTAAAGTTTGTTTTGTTGTTGTTGAATGTTGGAACTAATTAATTCACCAATAATCTGGGACTGTAGACAGGTGTAGCATGCCATTTATGTATGTAGATGCAAGACCATGCTGTGATCTAATAGGTTGAAAGAAGTCCCTTCTGATCTGTGCGATATTTTACAGAAAGCCAGTGCCAGAGATGATAGAAGTGGAGTGATGTTTTCTTTATTATAGTTAGGTGTCTGGCGGCTGCACTCTGAACTAATTCTATATGTTTTTAATGGAGGCAGCAGAGCAAGTTAATATCTGATCTGTAATGAAGGGACAGTGGAGGAGTTCCTTTGGTCTATTTCTAAACTGGAAATATAACGCCTAGGTCTTTAACAATTTGGGACAACACTGCAGCCATCTGGATTATAAGAGATATGTCATACAGTATATGGTGTTGGTGTGCTTCTTGGAGCTTAAAATCACGACTCATCCAAAGCTTCATGTCTGAAACACAAGCTGCCAGGTGGATATGTACTTAGGATTCATTGATATATCGCTGGGTATCAGCTGCATAATAGTGAAAACCTAAAATATATTTATGATATAATTCTCGAAGGTAGCATTGATATTGTAAATGAAAGTGATGACAACACTTAACCTTGAATGTTCCATACTTGAGTTGAAAGTGCACAAGCATTACAAGTAATTGGCCTTTAGTTGGACAAACTAGAGCCCAGATATGAAATGTTAAGGTGTGAAAACCGTCATTTTCACAGAGACTATTCAGGAGTCTGTTAGGAGCTGCGATCAGATAGGATGCTTCTTTGAATGTGCCAGTGCCTATTTTCAATTATTTCCAGTGGTTTGATCAAACTACACTACCAGTCAAAAGTTTGGACACACCTGATTGAATGTAATATGTTTTTCATTATCTTAAAGCCATATGGCTTAAGATAATGAAAGTCTTATGCTAAAGGCTTATGCTTAAATGCTTGAAATGTGTTTTTTAGACAGATATAAGAAATAGTGAAGTTGATGCCTATGTATGCATTTCTTTCTTTCTTCTTTGCTTCAAGGCAAAGGGTGGCTACTTTCAAGAATCTAAAGTATAAGATAGTTTTGATTTGTTTAACACTTTTTAATGGTAATTTATGTGCCTGGAGTGGTTGCTCCCCTGGGTGCTTTCAGAACAGGTTCCTCATCTTCTTCTTCAAGAGCAAGCAGAGAAATCGTTGCACGTTTCCCCCTTTATTTCAGGTTAGCTAGCTAATGCTAATTAAATAACTTGGAAGTTGTCAAAATTTGTGTTGCATAGCAACAAGAATGACGTAACGCTCCTTGCGGTCTTTGAGCTCTTGTTCTCTCTGCGATGCTCACAGCTGCGCTTTGCGTGTGACCATGAGAAAAAAGCCTCCTGTGATCACAGCCCTAGTCGACAGTCTCACACACAGGCAGTAAGGTGTAGGAGGACAAGAAAAGAACTGAAATTTTCATCTGGTGGTAGCATGTTTACATCATTAGCCAGTGCTGTCTCAGTGTAATGGGAAAGTCTGAAGCCAGATCGCAAAAGGTCAAAGACATTGTTAAAGTATGTTGTGAGTACATGGGCAAACAGCCTTCTTCTGTAATTTGAGGAAGGCAGTTGGCAGTTGGTCTGTAATGTTTTCAGTCAAAATTTGAAATTGGTAGGATGGAAAAAGACACCTGAGCTGAAAACACATTGCAAAAGGCTGCATGTATTATATAGCCTATCCAGCGTTCATCTTTGCTGTTTCTACACTTTTGTTGTCATGCACTCATTAGGATGGAATACATTTTCACGTTTTGCACTGAAACACTTCCAGTCTCTTTATTTTGTTCAGGGCCTTTTTGCAAGCCATTCCCCAACTGTTAACACTGGATACCTGGAGAAAGCATTGTACGTGTAAGTTTTAACAACTGGATTAATATTAAAAACCAAAGGAAGCCCATCCATTCAATTAGGCCAACCACTAGGAAGCATGTTGCAAGTGAGAGATTAAGGCATAATCAATGGTCTCTCTTCCTGTGTCCTTTTTTCACAGACAGGTTAATGGGGTTGGGAGGGAGACTTTAGCATCAGTCCCCTCGTTAAAGACTGACCTGAGCTGATTTATCTTCAGTGTGAGTGAGGCTGACGAAGCAGGGAGATTTAGAAAAGGATTAATCACTCAGTCAACACCGATTTGAACCAAGGGTGAATCCAAGCCAAATCCTCCAGAGTTTATCGCCAAACCTTAGAGGTTCTGTGTGTATTTTCTGGTTCAATACTGACCTCTATTGTTCAGTGGTCTCATTACAACAACAAATCAAAATAGACACAAAGCTTGCCCCCTCCTCGGCCTTCCTCAAGCTCATGCCCACTGAGAACGCATCATCCACTCCTGTTACAAGGGATTGTTTTTGCTAACATTGGGATCGTAAAATTTTTTCACACTTTCAAATGATGTATTTCATGACCAAATTGATTGAAAATGTCACCCTAAAAACACATAATAAATGTGAGTAACACCACATTAAAAGCTGTCCTTTTGGTTAGTAAGAAAGTCTCAAGGTATATTTTCCGCTGTATGTTGTTTGCCAATAAGCAAGGCAGAAACAACAGATCTTGGCGTGACCTTCTCTCTACAAGCTGTGGGGAAGCGTTAGCCTTAACAAAGGCTAACGCTGAGCACAATAACAAAATAATGAATTAGACATGTAAGACATTTTTCTAGCGAGGTTATATTCAATTTAATGACAAGCCACTTAGTGTTGCTAGCTAGCTAACTAGTCAAGAAAGAATAAACAAAAGGTAAAGCACTGGGATATGCTAACGCTGGCTAGCTCCCAGGCTAACATAAGCATTGCTTGCAGACGACTGGGAGCAGAGTAGTCAGCTCTTTTCCAAAGAAAGTAGATATTGGCGGCTCAAAAAGTCACTAGAAGTCATCAGATGATGTCATACACTAATTTGCACATATGCTACAGTGCCTGCTCAGGGGAAGGAGGGGCTGCTGTGTATGGGAAGTGCTGTGATGATCAGACTCTTTGCATAAGACAACAAATTAGAGCAAATCAACATGAGATATACCAATTTATTGCCAAATGCTTAGGGATTCAACACGTTCCCCATGGTCAGAAGTCACTAGATTTCTTCTTTTTTTGAGAAATAAATTCGCTAGGTGGGGTCAGAAAAGTCACAAAATAGATCTAGTGACAAAGTCGCCAAGTTGGCAACAGTGACTGTGAGTGTGAGCCAGGTCTTTTTGGGGGGCGTTCGTCACTGGCGTGGGACGGTACAGCACTGTGGTAGGAGAGTCTTCAAATATCAAAAGAAACACAGCCCTGGCCTGCTCCTGTGTTTTTAAATGCAGAAATCTCCTCTGTTCACTTTGTTTCACTCACTTGTACCATTCAGCAACCCCTGCTGGTATCTACTGGTCATATTGTGCTTCAGTAAAGCTGAAATACTACACACTGATCCTTTAAGGATCCCCTCCATCTATCCCTGGATGATACCGAATATTTAATTTAACTCTATCTCAAACCATGTTTTTCATTTTGTTGTCTGCTGTCTCAGTTCTCTGTCTCATCATTATTCACTGATGTACCACATCCTCAGCTGGAAGTAGTTTTATACATATATTCTTGTTGCAAAGTGTAAGGAATTATTTCTCACGCTACATGCCTTACAGCGTTTCTTAAACGTCTATCCATTCAGGACCCAAAGTGGTTTGTGGACCTGTTTATTAGTTAATGTGAATATGGGCACCAGGTCAGCATTAATTATACTCACTTTGAGCTGAAATGTTTTAAAAACCCAATTGTGCATGGCCTATTCCATCCAACTGACACTTTTATATTTACACTTTTGAGCCAATAGATTTGTCACAGTGGGTGTTATCTCAACAGGTGCATGTGTGTGCATTTGTCTGTATGTGTATGTGTGTGGGGGTGTTTTGTGTGTGTGTGTGTGTCTGTGTGTGTGTGTGATTAAAGGAAATGGAAAAAGAGTTTGAAATATAAGGTTTTCATGCTACGTGTTACACAGGTTTGACATGAAAAATCAATGAAAAGCCATAACCTTGAGATAGAGTGAGGTCGGGAAATCACACGATCGCACCTCATGAAGACATGTGCTGTTGTGGCCGGGCTCGTGTGTGTACGGCGGGTCTGAGATGAAAAGAGTGGAGACGCCGCAGACCGAATCTAACGCAGCCTACTTTGATCCAGCAGTGAACACAGACACCGGCCAACAAGACACTTTACCCACCCTTTTAATCTCCAGTGTGCACAGGAGGGAAAATAGGGTTGCCCTCTCCTGAACCCGGTGGTGAGAGTGATGGATGCTGAAAACACAGAGAGGACAGAGGTCAAAGCAGAAGCAGGTCATAGCAAGCACATGGCAGTACCACACAAGTGCGGTCTTAAAATTCACCGGAAAACAGAGTCCCCGGTTTTCTTATTATCTTACATATATAACAGCAAAATCTGGTCAACTCTGGTTACCCTTTGCGCTTGCTTTAATTGATGCACTCTTGATATCGCTTATCTGTTCCCTTGTGAGGATGGACTGATCTATGTGAATCTATGTGATTCTCTTTTAGAATTGTCTTTTGGTTATATATTTAATTGTTTATTTATTTATCTCTTTCTTTCTTTTTTCTCCTTTTGTTGCTAATGTGACTATTTATTTGTAACCTCTGCACCACTGGAAAAGAGGGTCCTGACCCTCAGTGTGTCTTCTGAGAACTAAACAAAGGTTGAATGAATGAAAAAAAAAAAAAAAAACTCTCACTGGGTTCAGAGGGTCAAACACAAGGCAGAGAGTCTGCAGTTTATAGAGCTCAGTATTGAATGTTGAATGAATGCAGGTGGTTAAAACACAGGAAAACAGATGGATTATTGTCCATAGATAATAAAGGGAACAATATGGATGACGACCAAGGTTGGAATATGATTGGAGTGCTTGATGACTGACACATGTGATGCTGCTTCTGGCTTGAAGGACCATAAAAACAACCAATTGTAAAACTGAGGATCCGGATTCAATCAAGGCTGTCAGACGCAACAACCTCTTCCTCCATTCACAGCGGTCTCCTGGGGTGTGTGTTACGCACATCCAAGCTGCTTATAAAGATTGTACAATTGGGAAGGGCAATCAGAGAGGGAGGAGAGAGTGTGATGGCTGTGGGAAAAGAAGACTTACAGGGTATTTCTTCGCAGTGAGAGTGTAAAAATCAGCACTATGCCAGTATTTATAGTCCACACCCATCACATTTTAACACTTTTAGATAGTTCTGAACAGCCGCCCTAATGCCATATCAGCTCTATAAGTGGACAAACAACTCTCCAATCAACAGTTGTCAGTTGACAGTTGAAAATTTGCTGTGTATCGTTAACTTGTATTTGTGACTATGAACAACACTCCCCAAAGCTAGAATGCAGCGAACGTAGATCCTAATTCATGATGTCATCAAGGAATATCTTCTGGAGTTTGTCTAATCACAATAAATTCGAGGTGGGTTTGTGGATCGATAGAAAGTAGTTTGAGTTTTACATAATGGGCCTGCCTATCTAATAGGAAGCAGAAAATGTGCCCATATGCCTGTGATCTTACCTTGGGCACAGTCACCATGTACAGTTCACAGCTACAGGGTCTGCCTTTTGATGACATCTTCAAAAGAGTCGTGGTTCACTTATTTCTAGCTTCAGAGGGTTCACATGTTCAATAAAGCTTGGATTCTATTTGAGGGTGTTTTTCCCTTTAATTGTTTGTACCATCTTGAGTTGACTTTCCTCAGAGTCCACTTTGATCTAGCAGGCAGTACGGACCCAGCAGGCCTACAAGATGCTACCACTCACATTTCCACTCTCTGCAGAATCAATCCGTTTGCGGGCACTCATAGTGGCCACACACACTTTGCCACAGGCAGTAATGTCAGAGACTCTGCTGAACACACCACAGTTAAGATCCTCAGCCAGCAAGGCCTGATACTGGCCTCAGTTAATGGAAAAATACAAGAAAACTTTAGGCTACAGTCTCTTTCTTTTCTGTTACTAGAATGTAGTTACCAGTAATACAATCTAACAAAATTTGGACGTTTATTCAGCAGCATCTATTTATTTCCCCACATTTTATTATTATGGAATCTATTTTTGCATAGTCCTGCATTGCTAAAATGCAGAGGTTGGGGACTCGAGTCACATGACTTGGACTTGAGTCATAATTTTAATTGCTTCAGACTTGACTTGATGGATGAAGAGAAGACTTGAGACTTAACTTGACTTGGGTTCTGGTGACTTGGGACTTGACTTTCACTTGTACTTTGATGACTTGAAAAGGTTTCTAAAGTCTCGACAAAAGTTCTTGTGTAAATGACTTAGATTGAAAGTGATGAGATTTGTTCCACCAGACGACTGAATTTAAATTCTGTTTCCTGAATTTGTATGGAATGACTGAATTTATTGAAGTTGAAACTGATTATAGAAATCAAACTCGTGATGCTCTTACCAAGTTTGTATCCTATTAAAACCATATTGCACTGAAAAGTCCTAGATATTTAGTTTTCTTTAAGATATTAAATTGATACTAGACTCTTGATTTGTTCTGACTTAGACTTGGGACTTGACTTGAGAGTTGACTGACTTCAGAATGACTTGATCACACCTCTGCTAAAATGTCTGCACAACACAGAAATGGAAGCCCACACTAACATTTACAACTTGTTTTAAGCATCTCATTCCATTCTGTGCAACATCCTCATTACATTGGATCAATGCAGTATTGGTCTCTCACTACACATTCCTGCTACTGGTACAACTATACTACTGTGTATGCCAGTGGTCTCCAACCATATGCCACTGAGAACCATTTGTATGCAGGATTTTACTCCAACCAAATACTACAGCAGCTCATTTCCCTGATTAACTCCCTCTCCCTGCTTGAAGGTGATAATCAGTGTAATCAGGGAAACCACTGCTATACTGTACCATGCTGCTCAAACAATCATAGCTGTATGATGCTGCAGAGCTACAGATGTACAGCATATCTGAGTGATTCATATGATGTAATGTCAATGGCATGTCTGTCCCTTTGTATTGGATGTGAGGTCCTGTTGTCCTTGTCCCATGTTTATAATCATCCACTGTGTAACTCGTAGTAATGTCACAAAGACAAATCCCTTTACATTGATCGTACTTGCCAATTAACCTGCCTGATTCTGAAATGAATGACTGCAAATGTAAAGGAAGCGAGTGTCCAGTCTCTCCCTCTTTTCATCAGTATTCAGCAGTTTGATCCAGCTTCTCTCCTGAATTCACTGCTATCTGGACCAATAACATTTCACTCCTCAGCCTAGATCACAGCTGGCCAGTCACAGCAGCAAAGAGTTGCTTTAATCATGTAGGCACATGACAAACAGGGGGTAACAGTCTGATCCGAGTACAATCAAGCTGTCTGATGCTGGTAAGCTTGAACACTCTTTTTTCTGCTTCCTCAGAGGAAACCCCTGCCAGTTCCATGTATCGTGAAATTCGAATGGTGAAGCGGTTAACAGATGAATGTGAAAATGAGTAAATCATGAATCCAGAGTACAGCTGGCCTACTGTAGCATGGAATATACCACAGCAAAATACTTAAATCAAGCAGTTTTGTGTAACAGATCATTATTTGCAAAATATTATACATCGGTAGGCTACTGACCATTTGAAAAAACAGATAAATGCCATTCCTGAAAAAAATGAACTGTAATGCTTCAAATAACATACTTTCTGATTCCAAAATACATTTTGCTGCAAAAGCCGATATCGCCTATTGACCTCGCATTACTAGTTTGATTGATATTAGGCTACCTGCAAAAAAACAAAACAAAACAAAACATGATTTATAGGAATGAATACAAATGGAGTTATATGTTTTTGTAAACAAGCTCTACAGCGCACTACAGAAATAAGGGAGCAGTAAATTAACAGATTACTTAAAGCACATGAAATAAAGTTTGGGATTTTGTATTGAAAGGTGACTGGATGTATGAAACGTCTCCAGCCAGCCCTAATGTCCAGCCCCACCTGCCCCTTTCTCCACTGGTGCTTCTGAGCAGGTGTTCCCGAGTTGTGCAAGTGTGGGAAAATCGGGTTGGCCTGTCCTCGACCCGGCGCTGTGGATGATGGATGTTTTAACGTGGAGGACAAAGGTCAGCACCGAAGCAGGTCACAGGAAGAAGATCGCACAGTAGTTCTATTTAACCACACAGGTGTGTTCTTCATCGCTTTACTCTCTTCAGCTTACTCTCCAAGTAAGATATGTGCACCCTCCTGGAAAGATTTCTCTCTCTTTCTCTCCCTCACTCTCTCTCTTTCACTCTCTCACACACAAAACGTACAAACCAGGCTGTTCTCATGACATTTCGTGAAGTGAGCATGATGTATTAAAATGAAAATAATGTGCTCTATGCACAAGAAGTGACAGAAATACGTTTCCCTGCCATGAAGGGATTAGGTGGAGCAGACACGATTAGAAACAGGCAGTAGTTTGATATTGAAATACTGGGCCTGGGTGGTAATAGGTGTACAGTATATATTTGCCTTCAACTCAGGTGACCCAGGTTAAACCCCCCAACTCATGCAAAGACGTTTTCTACTCTGAGTGAAGTTTTGATTTTCAGCAAAAGTGTTTCTTATTTAACCGTGACCAAAGCCTTACCCTAACCTTAACCCACTTGTTTTTAGTTCCCTAACATTAGCCATAATCTTAACCAAATTTGTTTATTTGCCTAAATGTAACCGTTAGCTAACCTTTTCATGTGAAAAATATGTGAAAATGGCATGTCCAGTTCACGCTATTTTCATATAATCCTTTGGTGGTGGAGGAATGTAATCTTCACAGTATTCGTGTAATATGCATTTCAGGGTCTGTGCTCATTTCACTGAATTAGTACACACACACACACACACACACACACACAAAGAGACAGCTCTGCTAAGGATTGTCAATCAATGTTAATGAACACCAGACAATGACTAAGCAATACATGTGTGTTTCTGGGAATAAAGCATCAATGGTGGTCAATAGTCTCCAATCATTCATCTCCTAACAGGTTAGTTTACTCTGTCCTCCCATGAGCGGGACAGAATCAGCTGTACAGTAAGCACCGGATGTTAAAGGCCTCTGGATCTTCATTGGTGCAGTAGTGTCGAGGGGCAGATAGCCCTACGATATGTGCTGCTGCCTTTGTGGAAATGGCCACAGACAACGTGCTTTACAGACAATAAAACAATAACAATAAAAGCCAGTAAGATAAAAAAAAATGCCAATCATGTGTTATAAATCACACGTACAAACATACACACAGACACACACACACACAGAAACACACACAAAAGAAAGTGAACAGGTAAGGCTACATTCATAATCCAGCTGACAGTGTCTCAATTCTTATTTTTCCACACGTGATCTGATGTTCTCTAATCAGAGTGAACAGCAGAAAAATAATTTTTTCAATCCCTGTCTGGATCGAATCCTGAGTCATTTGACCTACATGCGCCTTGTATTTGACCACTCAAATCTGAATTCGTCAGCGTTGCCATGACAATGAGCAAATCTTATATCATTCACCTGGGACAATTGTCAAAATTTCGGCGCCGCAGCAGCTTGGCTGAGTCACCGTCAGCAGGGCCCAACAATGGAAAGAAAGTGAAATAGCCGACTTGACTGGTATTTGAGACGCCTCCATTCAGTCAAAACTCCAAAGGCACATACCGTCATCGAAACGTCATCTTTTGTTATTGTTACTCTGCGCACAGGTGTGTGTTTGACATTGCTGTCAGTTCATATTGGTATTGGATATGGGTCACATCCTAGAACAGATATGCACACTCATCTAAGAAAATGTGATATTAGCAGCAATTTGGATTTGAACATGATGAAGGTCTGTGCTGTGAGCGTAGCCTTAACAACTCCAACATTTAGGCATGTGTAGCCGAAGCAAAATGGCCTTCATGCTTTAAGAGTGGACATTGACAATGAAAAAAACATTACACATGGCTATTGACAGAGAGATCAAACAGTTTCACAGCACTGTCCTCCTCTCACGCCCAGGCTATAAAGAGTCAGACAGTGCAGACGGTATGTTTCATGGCTGGACGCTTTGCCTGTACCGCTCCCCTCGATGTTTAAGACTCTCTCTTGAGATTTACACACTCCAACTCCACTCTTAATGAGACGCTCTAATCATCCAATGCACTGGACCAGTCAGACAATACTTTAGCTGTCCTTCGGGTACAGATGTGAAAATAATGATCCATTAACTCAGGTGGGGAAGGCGTGTGATCAAATCGATATTTTTACTTCAGCACCCTCCATTGGAACCTGCTGTTTAGGAGCGCGAAGGCCGTAACTGCCGTTTGTTCTTGTCTTTGTCGCTGCAGATTGTCATTGAAATGTCAAGCTGAAGGCCGCCCTTTCATAGAGCTGTTTTTGCAATCTGTCTAAATCGTCACATTAACCAGAATTATGATTATTATCATTTCACACTGCGAGAGAAGGCACTTGACAGGGGACTTGGAAAACAGGGCTGTTAACGGTCCCAATTACAATGGTCTGAGTCAGTCTTCCCTTATATGCCTGCCAAACCCATAAAATTGCTCTCTGTACAGTATAGTCCCCATTGGTAGTATATATGATTAGACACATCGCTACACCATGTGACTCTGACGTAATTTGGAAGATGAAAAAGGGGGATACGGTGGCCCTCGGGACAGCTGCGTGAATGAGTGGCACGTTTTATGAGGATGTATGTGCGACTGACACTCCCTGCGGTGGAGTGACTTAGTGTCTCAACGTGAAGCCATCAGTGAGTGACACCATACGAGGATGTGGGAGGAGCCCACTGCACTTCATCACACCTTGGCACGGCAAACAATCCTGACAGAAGCTTCTCAGGGCTGCTTCAGTGGGCTTTGAAAGATATTTGGCCTGGCGAGTGAGGATGCTTGGGAACGAAATCGAGGCGCCAGATATCAAACACACCCAGCTGCGTTTGAAGACTGTCTGTCACGGTGTAACTGATGGGGGCCTGCTGAGGACAAACAGAGCCTTTGAAATCAAACGCCACGTTGTAAATTCAAGAAAGCTTAACTGTATGTGACAGACATCTGTATCCACTTCCTGTCTCATGTCACAAGCTCCTTAGGGCAATGCGCTAATCACAGGGAACAGCACTGTCTCTTATATTGGGGCCTTTTCATGTGGTTATGTTTAGGGCTGCAGGATGAGCATTTGAAAGAGAATAAGGGACATCAGTGGAGAAAATCTATCACTTTCACTAGCCATGTCCTTGGCCCTTCATGTTTCAGGTAGCTGCAAGTGTGTGTACAAGGCAATAGAAGTGCGAACGCATCAGTCTTACTGCAGCTGTCCCTCAAACAGTAGCTGTTTACTGGAATAAAGCTTTACAATTAATTCATTCATAGAACAATTCATTTACTGATTTTAGAGATTGTAAGCTCAGCGATAGTCATTAATTAAAATAATGTGATATTTTGTTAAAACTATGTCCACTTTGAGTAGCTTTGAAAGGATGGTGAAAAAATGGCTGGTGGATACGTTTCCTCACTGAAAGTCATTTTAGTGGCATCTTAGTTTATCTGATTATTGGTGATAATTTTGGTGTTATGTAGAATTTATTAATTGTTTCTATTGTATATATTTGTATATTACTGGTCTGTTGTTTTTATTGTTATATTGACTCATTGACACTGCTTCAACTGCCGGTCACTCCCATATCCTTCTGGACTAGAGGACCACAATGGAAATAAGTATTGGACTTTCTTGTGTTTTATCCTTGATTGTTTTTTAACCAGGTGCATTACATTATATATGTAACTTGTTTTAAAATGATCAAATAAATCAAATCAAATCAAATATTGATCCCCACAGGGAAATTGCACCCCTCCCTCCCCCCTTCCAAAGGGAGGTCAGAGTTCAAACAGAGCTTCTGCAACTGGTAGGCATTCAGTGTCTTGCTCAAGGACACGTCAGCAGGGTGGATGGTTGCGGACAGCGGGGCTTGAGTCCAGGTCCTCCCTGCTCACTGAACCATCCTGCAGACCTGATCTGTGGATGTGTTAGCTGTGAAAGTCTTCGCCTTACAAAAGTCCCCAGACACAGTCCGCCACTCATGCAGGACCAGCGGGAGAATCACACCACAGCTGAATAGGTGCACTGACACATGGCTCTCTAAAGGGCAACCTTTAAGGATCACCAGACTTAGCATTTACCACCACACACACTATGCATTACAATGGCTTTCAATGACACCGGGCATGTGGATGTTATCTCATGACTTTACCTGACTTTAACATGTGGTAATATGTGTTTTCATCACACAGCTACCATGTACCGGCAACTTTTTTTTCTTTTTTCTTTTTTTGTTTTTAATAAAGACCACAAAAGCATAAATTTTTACACTAAATTATCTTGTTACCATTAGCAGAACAAGCCATTACCATGTCAAACAAAAAAAGCAGCTGTTTACAGTCCTGTGCCCACTTTGCCAATATCTGTAATGCCAGTGTGGTTGGTGCCACTTGGGTTTGGATTGAGCTTGAAGCATGGTGCTTGAAGCATGGTGCTGGAAGTGAGACACTCCTCAATACCTGGGTATTATGGCAACATTCCTATATGCTCACTTAATATATAACCTTACAATACTGAATCTGCTTCACCATTATAAGATTAAATTCTAAAGTTGTTCATTGAAGATCAGGCCTGATTAAATAAGTTGTATTTTTGTGTTCATTTTTCTTTATTCTCAATAAATCTTTTCTGCAATATGCAAAGACTCATGGACATGGAGTCATGGACATCACTCTGGGTTGACCAGATTTTGTCACATTTTCCAACCTTACATCCTTCCTTGCAACAAACGTTTTGTGTGTTTCTCACTGAACTGTGAGCCTGGAATGTGCAAATACCCAAATCTCATAGAAAACATCGACCAAGTGGCCTTGACAAGATAATAACTTGTCTTCTAGAAGAAGGTGGTCACCTCTTACTGTATTACGCATCTCCTTAAAGTGCTACAACTACGTATAATTATCATTGGTTGTTTAGTCTTGTTCATATGACCTTGTACTTTTTGATCAATAGCTTTATTACATTCCATCTGTATTAACATAATTATGAATATTCAACACTTGGTGTAATCATCCAGATTTTCAGTTCCTTGGCTCCCAACCTGTAGATTGAACAAACCTGTCAAACTGCCACTCATCCTGAGTTTTCTTCCACAGAAGGTCACTTGACCGAAACGTTGTGTCATTTATTAAATTCTTGTTAAGTGAAGACAGTGTGTGGAAGTCTACTGATTTATACTTTGTCCTGCTCCTCCAACGCATCTGGCGCATACGGTAGTGCAAAGATCACCTTTTTGTTTCATCACAGCTACCATGTACCGGCAACTTTTTTTCTTCTTTCTTTTTTTTTTTTAACAAAGACCACAAAAACATACATTTTTACACTAATTTATCAGGCCTTCATTACTATTAGCAGAACAAACCATTACCAGGTCAAAAAAAGCAGCTGTTTACAGTCCTGTACCCAATTTGCCAATATCTTTGTGGTTGGTGCCACTTGGGTTTGGATTGAGGGATTTTTTAAGCAGCTGGAAGTGAGACACTGAATCTGCTTCACCATTATAAGATTAAACTCTAAGGTTGTTCATTGAAGATCAGGCCTGATTAATAAGTTGTATTTTTGTGTTCATTTTTCTTTATTCTCAATACATCTTTTCTGCAATATGCAAAGACTGAGTCATGGACATCACTCTGGGTTAACCAGATTTTGTCACATTTTCCAACCTTGCAACAAAAGTTTTGTGTGTTTCTCACTGAACTGTGAGCCTGGAATGTACTAATACCCAAATCTCATAGAAAACACTGACCAAGTGGCCTTGACAAAATAATAACTTGTTCTCTTCTAGAAGAAGGTGGTCACCTCTTATTACGCATCTCCTTAAAGTGCTGGAACTAGAATTATCATTTCTTCCACAGAACATTCTTCTGACTGGGTGATATATATGGCTAAATCTTTTGATTTAGCTATATATATCGCCCCTCGCGGTCTCAATGAGGACTTCTCCATCAAATCCTTCATATGAATGATAATGACCATTAGTGGTTCAAGCATGAGTTTCAATATCTAAAATATTGCCTCTGAGATAGTCTCTCTTTTTTGTCTTTTTTTGTCTTTTTGATATTACTATTCTTCCTTTTTGTTTCACTTTCACTTTTGATAACTTAAGGAGATAATTTCTTATATATATATATATATATATTGTTGTTGTTGTTGTTTTTGTTTCCCTATTGGGGGGAGGGAAAAAACTTACATCTATGACCAGTGAATCATGAGATTGTAGTACCCCTTAGAACTTCCCAATATGGAACTAACAGGCCACAAATAAATAGGCCCATCTTTATATTATGAATGCTTTTTGATATGTATATTATGCTACCTAGTTAGGTGAATTATACTCAAATATAAATTATTATTATTATTTTTTTTCTAGCGATGGTTAATCAGGATTTCCGGGTTATATTATTTTTTTCTATTTTTTCTTTCTTTATAGAGATTTCATTTGTTTCTCCATGATCACACCTATGGGTGGGACCTATATCCATTCTGTAAATGAGGAACACCTGAACCTGTCTGATTCATTGCAAAACCTAAACACTGTATTTTTTTAATCTAGAATAAAGTAAGCAAAATATTGGGAGCTGCCACAGTGTTGCAAGTCTTTTTGAATTTGCAAGTATTTCGACTCAGCACCTGGAAAAGAGATGTGCATGTGTTCACTCTGACTTCTCTAAATCTTTTGACAACCCATACTCTGGCATTTTGTAATAAGTCACCCCATTGTTGCAAAAATAGTGCTTATTTAGTCTGTGTTTGTAATATAGCGCAAGTTATGTCTTGTAATTCTTTAGTTGCTCACATTAATGAGCAAGTGAAGTAGCTTAACATTGCTTTATTCTCCACAGAAGAGATGAAAGCAGCTGATCAGCTAGGGAGGCAGAGAGCTGGGTTCACATTCAAATAAAACGGTTAATTAGGTCTATATGACATCAACACACATGCACCGTGGGACTGTAGAGAATCTGTCTTGGTCTTCATCTGAAAAAAGTAACATATAGGCAATTTCGTGACCTATGCGATATTATTTTGCACACAATAAGGATGTTAAATGAATGTGAAATGTGTCAGATTCAGTGACTGAATCTGTAAACGTGCCATACATATTCAGGCCTAAACATGCAGGTTGGGTTATAGAAAAAATTCTAATTCAAATATCCGTTTGTGGAAATGTTTCTGACTGGACATCATTGTCTTCATTTTCATATTTCTCCTCCTGCCCGTTCTTCTGACTGTTTTTTTGCTTCAATCATACACATTCCTCCATGCAATGCACTGTTGTAGAGTATGCAGCACACAACAATACGCTAATTTGGGCACTGGTTTTCTCTAGGCATTAACTAGTGCATGCATAATAGGCCTACTGCCTTCTGGTTTAGTAAATCACTACGAGGCAGTCACATGAACACTCTCCTCACAATTTTTAGACTTTACAACTGACACAACTTAATTAATAATTATGCTTAAAATTACAAAAAAGCAGTTCCTTCTATACCAGATGTCCAAAACAGTTGTGCACCTGCTAAGTATGTAAGAGTCTTTCGAGAACAAAAGCATTAAGTCGTTTAGTTGATCCAGGTTTGAGTCATTTCTGCTAATGAATAGGAATATTCCCCAGCTCTATCCTAATTTGTCCAGAGGTGGAACAAACAAAATTGTATACTGTGTAAAATTGTATTGATAGAGCTTGCTAAATTGAACACCCTACTGTATAAATACTCTTACAACCAGCCACTGATGAAACTACAACATAAACTTGAATCATGTGACTGTGTTTTGGTCTCTTTTGGGACATCCTGGGAGATGTAGGCCATCCCCGCTATTAACACTCTGCAGATTAAACAACAGCTTCTATTTGCTGCTTTTCCAGATCCATCACGGAAATCTACAGCTGTGCGACTGTTTATTCAGTTTAGACTTAGTGTAGAAAAAAAAAAACCCTGGTGGCAACTTCGATAGGTGGGCCAATGAAACAGCACAAGTGCGAAAGAGTGAAAACAACAATTATATCACCTAGCGTTTCCTCACTGTCAGAGGAACAAGCCATAATGCCACCACAAGCCATGTGAGGAATTTCTTTAATGACTAAGAAAATGCTATCACGCCAATGTCCGCATATTAACGAGGAGGTAAATAATGGGGTCCGTTATCTATCCCAGTTTGGGACAGTGTGGTATTTTTTCTCCCGATGCAGCAGGTTGTTTTCTATTCTGTTCTGAGCTGATTCCCAGTTAATTGGCTGAAAATGGCCTCCAGAATGCTGTGGTGTGTGTGCAGTTCATTAAGCTGCATAGATAAGCTCATCATAATTTGCACATTGAATGGGGACCTTTCTGTGTTTCTTCATGAGTTGTATTGTATTCTCATTTATATTATGGTCTCATAGTGGATGATACTACTTTAGCTCATTTGGCTGAAAACAAAACATGCAATCATGACAATAACAGCAGCCGTTAGCGGGCCAAGCAAATATGGTAATTCGTTAGGCTTATCAGATTGGTATACAACCCATAACACAGATTTTAACCTCGTCCTCCATGGGCACATGCCCTGTACTGCAGTCCTCACAGTCAATCTGGAAACAGGTGGGGCCTTCCAAATATTAATTAAAGGACATCTCATTCGTTCTCCTCCCACCTCCTCCACAGTGGACATGCCTATTAGCTGTGAAGTAATTAAAAGTGGCACAGACATATGAAAACCTTACTAATGACTCCATAAACCTTTCATTCTGGGACTATCAGCTGCTCACCCATGTGGAAGGAGTTCATTGTGCAGTACAGTGGGCCCAAGAGCTGGTGAGACGGTCATACCACTGCCCAGGAGACAGCAAGGGGATTATTAGCTATAAATTGAGCTATTTGAAATAGCAATGGAGTGCTGTGAGGAAGAACCAAATCTCACAATCCCCTTTTACCTGAGAGTTGTTTACTCCCAGAGGGGATTTTTTTTTTTATGTTGAAGCCAACTAAAATATACAACAAAGTAAGGTAGATGGTGAGAGTAATTTAGCATAGTTCAGCATGTTGCAGAACTAATTAGATATTTCATATCTGTTTCTATGAAAGACTTTCAGACATAATGTGCATCACTCCGTATGCTACCATCTGAAAGCCTTTATATTTTAAGCATTTTTAAAGCTACAATACACAACTTTTCAGCTTGAAGTAGGAAGTACTGTATGTGTTTGTCCCACCCTGCTCCCCCTCAGTTGTTCAAGTTCCCATCCCAACACTAGTCATTAATCTTGATGAGCTGTCTACCTTGAAATGGCATCTAGCCTGAGGCTGAGGTAACCGACATCCATAAAGGCAACACAGGTGTTGGGGAAGCAAACAATGAACGCAGCCAATCTGCAATTTGAAAAAGCAATGCTAATGTTTACCTGTATTTTTGAACAGGTCTTGTCTGTTGCATGTTTAGCTTCATTGTTCTCTCATTTCTTACTGTTCTACATGATAATGTATGATATATCCTATTTATTTTTTATTTTTTTGTATTTTAATGTTAAAAAAACACTAGGCTGTGGTAGTTTTAAAGCTGCAAATTTTGAACTTGGAATTATATGGTACTACCTGACTTTTTAGTTGTGACCAGCAGCTAGTATAAATCACTTGGTCGGTCGGTCGGTCGATAGTTCTCCCAAAAATGATAAAAAAAACATTAGTGCGCATGTGCCAATGTGGGACACAGCTATAAAGACTCTGTAAGTCTAGCTGCTGTGCCACTTTGAGTTTATCTTGGTCAGTAAAGCGTAGGTTTGCCACACCAGTAATCCTGGGTTAATCCAGACTGAGTCAATTTAAACTGGGCTCAGATTTAACAAAAAAAAAAAATCCTAACATCTGGACATATCTCACATTCGCAGCCTGTCCTTCCAGATTTCTCTCATAAAATCTTGTCTTACAATCCTAGAGGAGCTCACACCTAACAACCAGATAAGGACGGGGATCAGAGATTACAAGTTTCCTTCAGATTTGTATGTAGAATTTGGAACATTGGACCTCTAAAATCTCACGACATGTCCTCATGCGGACTCACACTCAAAGCAAACATGGATCTAGACCCTTTTTATGTAGTTTTATGTATGTACCTGTGTCTAATACCTGTGTATAAACATAGTAACGCTATCTGTATGTAACTCAGTGAGGGTAACATTTAGTTAACATGTAGCCTTAAACCAGTCGAATAGTGTATATAGCCTTTCAGAGTTAATAGCTGAACTAAATCCCGCAAACTGTGTCCGCAAGAGATAAAGGATTTCCTCGAGCAAGTTCCAATAGTCAAAAAATCATTTTGTAATTGGTAAAACTAACTGTAACTAAAAGTGAATCTGTTTTGCAGTTAGGAGTGAAGGTGTCCAACTTTTATACAAACACGTGCCAGAAAGGACTCGTTTTCCATCGTCTTGGTAAGCTAATTGCCTGCCTTGTGGTGCTACATAAATTGGTATGCTAAGAAATGTCATGTTATTTGAATACAATACAGTATATATTAAGCTATTTAATGGCAGAAAATGCAAAGATAAAGTTACAAGCTAATCATTTATTGGCACAGAATAATTAATGTTTTGAATGAGGGCTAGACCTTTTTTGCTGTCAATTATGAAACTAGGGTAATGTTGGTGGCATGACATGTACAGTATGTTGTCATTGTAATTGACACAGATGTGAATTGGGTCACTGTAAGCCCTTTAATTTTATTTAAGAGTAAGATTCCTAACAAAAAGGCACTCATTTAATTAAAGAGATGTCCTACTTTTGGTTTGGATATAGTGAATATAGTTTTTCTTGCATTGTTGGAATCATTAAGTTACCCAGTATCATGATGCACTGTTGAAACATTGATTTTATAGTTGAAAGATGATATCAGGTATTGATCAGAAAATTTAAGCTACTGAACTAGAGTATGACTGAAGGCCAAAACATCACTGGCTTGTGTAATTACAAAACAGCTGAACACATGTTAATATCATGTCTTTAACAACAATGTTGGATAGATTGCTTTATTTGGAATCTATTATTTTTTTCCACTTCTTTATTTACTGCATCATTCATACAGTTTCATTCAAACACTGGTCTGGTGACAAGTCATATATTCTGATTCTTGAATACATTGTAATTGACACAAACCAGAAAATAGGATATATATTTTTTTTAGTTAATGACGATATCACTTGACTTTTTCGTGATAATAATAAACATGAAGAGAGGAGGTTTTAGGTTTAATCAAAGGTAAGGTCTACATGGTGTGTTAAGTGACCATAGAATCATTCACATTTTATTGTTGTACTCAATGATATTGCAAATCTTTTATAAATTGCTTAAGATGATAACACTCCACCAAATTTCACAGCATAATTTGCTGGCAATATTTTTTCATTATAAGGAATGTATTATTATTACTTACCAAGCTACATAAGTGGCACATTTTTCAACTTCTACCAGTCAGAAAGAAGAAAACAAGTCTGGCTTTTTACTCGGGTAAGATGAACTCCTCACTCCTGTCAAGGTTGAAATATTGAGTAAAGTTTGAGAAAAACATTTATTGATTTATTCTTTTGATCTTGATGCAAGCACTGTCTGAATGGTGATATTGCAGTTACTCACTCAGATACTGGTAGCTTACCAAGGATTAGCAGCTTACTTCAGCTACCTGGCAACAATGATTTGCTGTGTTAAACACTGCATTGACAGTTTTCAGCACTGATAGTGATGCATCATAAGTCAAAGGTAGATTGTAGTAGATTATAGTTACATCCATTTTCACTCCATCTGTAAACACCTGTCAGTTGAACATCCATGAATATTCTGCTTCTCTCTTTGCCCATTGCCACTATCGATCAAGTAGCTCATACTTACTGGCCATTGCTGCCAAAATTTGCCACAAAACGTTCTCTTTCTAGAGTGTAATAAGTGAGTGAGAATTTTGTGTTGCTCGGGCTCTTTTCTGTAAAGCTCTCGTCTGGCAGCTGTATTCACTGGACCCTGACACTGTTTCATTAAAATGGCAGGTCCCGAGGGATCCCACGGAGATGGAGCTTTTCTTCCCTCCGCAGCCACACACTGCTGCTGTTTTTGTCTGGCCCCCATAGCCCTCTGCTAAACGGCTGTTAATGAGACAAGAAAACATAGCTGCGCCCTATGAGGATGGACACAAACCTGGCAGAGTGGCTAAAGTGGAGGGTAAATGTTGTTTTTTTTTCTAAATAGTTGCACCACTGTGATCTTCCTCTTGGTTGGGTTTGTTTGTTGAACCGGGCTAGTGACTCGGGATCTATATGAGATTTATGATTTGTACCGCTCTCTGCAGAAAATGTCCTCAAGTTCAATTAATCTCTCCATTTCATACTGACAGCACACTGGATGTGTGTTGGCTCTGTTCTGAAACTCTGATTGAGGGGAGAGAAGAGAAGCACTGCCCCACCTAGACTTGCATCAATGAAAAAAATATTATTTGTTCAGCACTATATAACTGCTGCTCAACACTGTTACTTTCCGCCCAAGGGTGCAGTCACATTGCTTCATTCATTCATGCTGTTTTCGTGTATTCCCAGTTCCCTGAATCAGTGTAGATTTTGGTAAGGGGCTTTCCCAGCGCTTGTTGATATACTGTCCACTACCTTACTTCCAGAATGAGTAGGGGAGAGACAGAACACAAGAGGGCATTCGTCAGGAAGGAGCTTTCCATTCAGCAGTGCAAAGAGCAATAAGAAAGAGGCCAGTTAAGGCTAGGTGGAGTTCAACATACTGACAGCAGCAGGGACAAAGGAGACTTAAAGTCTCTTTCTTCTTGAAGCGGGGTCCTGATGGTAAAAGTTCAAATTCCTTCCACAGAGGATGGCCAGGGTGATCCAGGATGGCCTTGGCTTTCCTTAGGACCTGTTTATGGTACAGGTCAGTGAGCTGGGCCTGATTCACCCAGGTGATCTTACTCGCCACTCGGACAAGGCCGTTGAGTCTATTCTTGTTTTGAACATTCAGGTTGCCATTCCAGGCAACAAAGCAGAAGATTAAAACTGATTCAATAAAACTTACATAAAGTTCCTCCATACAGTTCTGCATATCAGATGCGGTTTCAAAGTTCTTTTGGGATGCACAAGATCTGCTCATGAGAGGAGGTGGGTCTACCAAACCTAGCTGTATTTTGAATGAAAGGTCAGTAAAATTAGGCTCTAATCTAACCAAAGTTGTGGATATAAATAGTTTGGTTAATTTTTTGTGATTATCATATCAGAAACCTCTTCTTTAATATATCAGAAAATTCTTCTTTCTTTCAAATTATATTAATATTCTTTATCAAAAGCAGCTTCTTTCAGGTATCCATGAATTATCTTTAACACAGATGACACAGAATTTCACTAGACCTATCTAAAACAAATTCATACCTACAAATACTTATCAATAGGAATAACAATATTTATATTACCCCTAAAGCTATCTAAATATGTAGTATCCAAATGCAGATATGAAGACAGGATCTGATGTGAGAAATAAATAAATAAAAATCAACAGCCTATTGATCTGCATATCTGTGTTTGGGTATCTGCATGAATTGACAATGTCAGTCATTTTTCTCTTATGAACCTGATCTTAGGCGATAGCCTAGTCCTCCACTTAAATCTAATAAAAATACATCAAATTTGCCAATCTATTGTATTAAAATGACACAAACCAAGAAGGCCTGTGGGTGAGTCATAATTTATCACAAGCCCCTGTAGTCTCAATTGCTTTGTTGAATTTATTTTAATAGGCAAGAGGCAATGTAGAAAATCTAACATCTGACCCAATTTCTGGTGAAGATAAGCCTTTCAAGATGAAACAGACCATTCATACATCAATGTTAGGTGAGCAAGCAATCGCTACATTAATCAAAAAGTCAAATTTGATATTCTTCTGATTTATGAACCTTACAATTTAGGAAGAAGAACTTACACATGTGACTTAGATAAGCCAAAGAGGAATTCAAACCTTACCTTCTAAAAGCTGCTGAGCCCAAGTGACAGAATCCACTTTGTGTTGTTTGCATGCTATTTTTCTGCTACAAAAATGGATAGCAGATAAAGTAGACTCGTTGTTTTGCAGATAGAGCAGATACTGTAATATGCTTTTTCCACTAGCTCTCTGCTGCAGTCCTTCGGCCAATTGTAGATTCTAATGGATTCTCCTGAAGTCCACCCACACACCAAAAAAACTGATTGATGTTGTTTTCACCAATTGTTTTTGGAAAATGTTGAAAAAACTCCATCTCACTCCCCATGTTTGAAGTACCATCTTATGCCACTCTGTAAAACAGCCATTATTTCACATTGGACCTGTTGCTTCAACATTGAGCAATCCTGGGGAAATTATCATCAAATTCAAGATTTTCATGTATACTTAATAAATTCAAAAGCAGTGAGTTAAAAAAAATCATGGTTTTGTATGGTTTTAAGAAATCATTTATAAACTAGAGGCATTTTCTCCCACAGTAAATGTGCGCCTACTCACTATGTGAAAGCGTCCCCTCCCACCATGGTTTGAAAATCACAGCAGAGCCCCTTTGCCTTGTTAAATTTTACTGGAGCAGATGGTGTTCATGTCTGTATGGCTCTATACCGTAGGTTACTTTCCATGCAGCAACTCTAAGCTGACACATCCCCAGAGTTTTCTATACTCGAATCAAAGAAAATAGAAAATGTCATTGCAAGTAATACAATGCAAAGAAAGCTACACATATACCCAATTAAAGTGCACTTTGAGATGTCTGACATTCAGACTTAAAATATGAGCTAAAACAACTGTTTGATACTGTATTGGTCCCAGTAGGAGAAGTTTTTCTTTTTGCTTCCCACCCTCCATAGGAAGGTCTAAATTCAGGATCAGAGCAGCACACCTACAGCTGGTAGAGTTTCAGTGTCTTCAGCAGGGCAGATGCTTGCTGTCACAGGTGCTTGGACATGAGCCTTCTGGTTTAAAGAGGCAACATATAGGATTTTGTGTTGTCTCAAAATTAAGCCTACATTTCCCATAAATCTGTTGCTTTCTGTCCTAAAGAGGATGTTGCTACCATAGACTGTAAAAAGGATGGACATAGTGAGAGTACCGTCACCCATTGGCTTCTGAAGGGCTGTTTTGAAGCCTGGAGATTGTGCTTACTGTCATATTTTGTCATATTTGTCATATTTTGTAGCCAGAGCAGCCAAAGTGAGGCAAAGGGAGCCCTTACAAAGAAGTACCATGGTGGTATGATGGTACTGGGTCGTATTTTCATGGTACATGGTACATCCATGGTATATTGGATGGTATATCGGTACATGAACCACCATGGTACCGCCACTGAATTTAAATGATACCATGGTACAATTCAATTTCAACCATGGTACTGATATGGTGGTATGATGGCACTGAATGATGTTTTCAGTGGCCGCTCCGCTCGCCTACGACAGCGCTCCCCAGTATTGAGGAACTGTCCAGGACGGTGCTGCCAACAGCTGAGTCATCTCTGCATACCACGGTGCCATCATTCATGTGTCCCTCCAGCGAAACACCAGATCCAACTCTTCTGCCGATAGGGAGGTGTTGCCTGTTGTTAACTGCGACAGGGACACACCCAACAGGCCCAGGTTGTCAGGCACCATTGCTGACGGGGCTGCCAGGTGGAAAATCTTATTAAGAAATTCCTCCGTCTCCTTATCCCTGGTTTGCGGTGGAGTAGGCTTCCTACTCTTCGACCAATTAGCCGAACCAGGGGAAAAGTGGGTGGCCAACACATCGTCAAGTTGACGGGTGCCTTGGCGCAAAATGTCAGGCTTCCCCTCCACTCCAGAGAAGTCAAAGAAACCGGAGATAGGAGGCTTGCTACGTAGAGGCTCTGGCCACGATGCTTCCACACATTCCCATAGTTCTTCTAACACGGGGCGATGAAGAATGGCTCTGCCTCTTACAGCTGGTTGGTGCGATGCGGGGGACGGGGGTGGAAGTTGCATGATGATTTTCTTGACGGCCTTTCTCTTGATGGTCGGGAGGTCCTGTCTCACCGACGAAGGGGGCGGGACAGTAGAGGCATCGGACACTGCTTCAGCCAAGACAAACAGGATGTCGTCGTCCTCTTTACCTTTTTACAGCATCATTTCATCCTCCAGATCCGGGGGGCAGTCCAGCGGCAGTGTGTGTCCAAGACCGGGGCGAGGCCTCATCGACTTGAGCAGGCTCATCTTGCCTTTCTGAGCACGTGCATGCAAATTGCAGTGCGCTGAGGTGACTAGATGAGTGGTTAAGCCAATAGAGCCTGTGTGAAATAGAACTTTACCAGTTCTAGGCAAGACTGTCATTTATTTTCATAAAGGAAATATGAAAATTGTTATTTTAAAGCTAAAATAATAATATGCTTTGCCAAATGGAAAATAACTGTTAGAGTCAAGCAGACTTTTATTCAGCACAGTTTATAGTTGTGTGATATGCACAGCTTCTTTCTTGTCATGGTTTATGGTTATATTTCTGTTACTGTGAGTGTTGAGAAAATGAATACAGTTCCATACGGAGAGAAAAATATAAATTATTCTATCTATTCTGTGCTGCTATGTGCAGATTGTTTTTTTCTTTTTTAGGAAATGTATTTAGTGTGGTCTGATCCCATGCTTTGATCTGATGGCGAGCTCTCCCAGTGAGCAGCTCTCCATGGAGGAGCGTTTGGAAGCAGTGTGGCCAGCTGTTTCAGACTCCATCGCACAGAGTGACTGAACTGAACTGATTCACAGCAGAACTTCAGCTAAGGAGCAGGAACAGCACACATTTTGTTTTTCACTACCTGCATAGATACACACTTTCAAAAACGCACCTTAATGGGACAATTTATTACCTCCGCCAAGGAGGTTATGTTTTCGGTGCCGTTTGTAGCATGCCGTTTGTAGCATGGGCCAAGGAAGAACCCATTACATTTTGGAGCGGATCCAGATCCGACTCACAAAATTTGCATATCATAGCAGACTGGACTATTGGCCTTGGCGGAGGTCTGCGCTCTCCGAGTGCCCTTCTAGTTTTCCTTCTAGCCCATTCTTATTCAACATACAGTCTTATGTTCTACTTATTTTTTACTAACAAAACAGATGTACTGTACAGTTACTTTGAAAACAGCCTTACAGTAAAACCTGATTTTCTATGTTTCTATGCTGAGGTTGTGTGCACTGGATTAAAGCCCGTCATTCACATGCATTTAAACATCCAAGGATTCTCTTGTGTTGTTGTGTTCCATTGGCTCAGTCACTCTGGCAATACTGACATTTTAATAAATCACATCTTTCTACTGTACACCTGTGAAGACCACAGGCTGACACACCAGGCTTCAAAGTCACAGCCAAGCTTTACGCTTGTGCTCTGGATATTTGTGCTCCAAAATGTCTCTCTCTCCCACTGTCAGAAAGGCCTATCATCTATTATAATCTACTGTATTTCCTATCAATTACATATCATTATCATCACCTATTAAAAAAGTAACTCCGATTATCATATCTTTATCCTCTCCATGGAAAATATTTTATTGTTTTGGTGAGGCAAAATTTAAGTAAAAAATGAAGTGAAACTTGTGTCACGAAACATTCTCCGTGCAAGACATGGAGTAGAAATAGATTACACATATCACTTTCAAAACATAAATTCAGTATTCAATAAATGTCATAATGGTTGAAACATAGTGACAGCTATGAAGATGGCAGTAAAACCCAAAATTTGTATCCACACACATTCAGTGAAGTGCCTACTAATCATTTCAATCAAAGCTCTCTGTCCTCCTTTCAAACTACAAAGACTCCAAAGAGACTGATGTGCTCGTGTTTAGTGCACAGATATTTAGTCAGGTTGGTGCTGAGATTGGAATTAGACTTGTATGTTTTACAGAGGAGGTGGCACACATTATGATTGGAGGGTAATTGCAATTAGGAAAAATTAAGATGCCCCAGACACTATAAAACAAACTGTATCTCTAAGGTTATCTTCTAATTTGAGTTAAACAGTGACATTTACAGGGTTCCCACACTTTTTCACTGATGAAATTCCAAAACATTTCCATGACTTCTCCATGACCCGTTTTCAAATTTCAACGACCAAATTTTAATGAGACTGAATTAAAAAGTAAGCATCGACTACACTAACTTTAAGCAATAGTGTACTTGTCTTGTGCGGCAACTTTGTCTTTGGTTGTTTTAGAGTGAAATTACATTTCAAATGGTGTGTGCATTATAAAGGATGGCAATTCAAGGCACCGAATCATGGAAAGACTACCTAGGTGCATGTTAATTAGGACATTTGTCCTAATTTTGCACTTTGCACCTGCCCCTTTAAGACCAGCAGTCAGCTGATAGGTTCAAAGTCACCAACTTCCGCCCCTGCTTGGTTCAAAGTCTCTGCTGATCTCGGTCGACTCTTATAATTTTGTGGTTCTAATATTTAATTTTATGCAGTCCATTATATAGTTGAAAATAGAGGAACAGAGTGAACCATATATCACTGACAATTAGCTGTGACACCCTGCTGACTCGACTGCGAGGGCTAACTCCGAGTGGATTGTTTAAGAAGGCAAATGCACTCTTTGATTAGAAGTCTATTTAGGCCTAGCCCACTGTCTCAGTTGCCTAAAGGAATCTGTGTGGGCCATGCTCTCAATCATAATCAAATAACTTTTCTTTACAAAGTTAGTTTCTCGTAACATTTTTCTTTTCATAGCAGCAGCAGCATTATTTCATGTTTTAATTAAGTGAGGCTATTTGACTTCTGATTTCAGTGAATAACAGAAAATTCTTGATTATGTTCTGAGAGTACTTAAAATAATACAAAGGCCATTTTTAAGTGTTATTCTAGCCTTGTGTTTCTAACATTATTACTTCCTTATAATACAGAAGAGACAGCTGACTGTCAAGAGTTAAAAAGCTCCAGTTCTCCAAATTTCAGTAGTAATAGCACTTGATAGTTGCTTGATATACTGCAACAGTGCGTAACTCATAAAGCACTATAAGTGTATCACTCTCTCACAGCTGTACATGTTCTGTCCTTGCAGTAAAACCATCAACAAATTATTTGAATGGATTAGCTGGCAAGGCAGCTATTCTCTCAAGTCGGTTATATGTGATGAGAGATCAGAGTTTTTTGAGAAATGCTGAAGACTGATGTCAAGGAAAAAAAAGACACTATCACAATGTGACCATGATTGCAAGAAAGAAGTTAGAAAAGTGAAAGTAGCGTGCATAGTTTTTTGCTGACTCTATGACAGAAAAAAGGAAATATTGGTTACAATTAGCAACTGGGTATGCAGTCATGAAGCAGCTATCAAAGATTTTCTAGTCTACTGATCTATATGTTAAGATATTACATTGGTGAGATATTGTAAGCCATTAGCAAATATTAATGAGGTAGCACTACTACAGCCTTTTTCACTCAGTAGAGCTCACCCTAGATATCATGAGCTATAGCATCAAAGTACACACAGCTATGCAACTTGGGACATTTAAGAACTCTGGACATTTAAAGACCCATTTTGGCGACTTTAAATACAGATTGTGCTGTTGGCAAATAGTGCAATAAATTCTCAAAAACATCTTTGCTTTCATTTTCACCAAAATACATTTTTACTACATCTAGCGATTTTATTTCTACTTTAAAAAAAGTTTTACAGACAAAAAATTATTGTAGCCTTCACAATACAAAATATTTACATACACATGACATTATTAAGTCTACATTCACAAGACAAAAGATTTACATACATTGACATATTTTCCCACATACTGTATGTATTCATACATTCATTTTACACACTCACAAACACCCATTCACTCATACACACACACACTCACGACCCAGTCTATGAAATATACATACACATAGCTGATACATACATACACATATACATATCCAAGGAATTTTGTATGTTCCTTCTACTTCATATGTGTACAATCAACCATAAATTATGATCTGTGATCAGTGGGGCAGCAGTCACATGACATGAACAACCCCAAAATCATTTGATCTACTCCATCCATCCCCAAAACCATATACCTCATTCATCCCCGAACACAGGCCACAATGCAAGCCACTGATGACATATCTGGTTATATTTCAGTGATGGTTACTTTTGTTGTAGGTAACTATTCACAGTGAGAGAAAGAAACATGACAAAAGGAGCAAGCCAAGGTTTTAGTCATGCACTGTTTCTTTACAAGCCCTTGTATTCAGTATTCATTCATGCTAATTTACAGCCCAAATGGCTCATAACTACGCAGAAAACTGGAGAATTGCATTTTTCAATGAAATGGACCATTAATTGGCACCAAATGTTTTTAACATTTCTGCCCGGTAGTATTGATGTAATATGCTTGTTACCTAAAAAGCACCGAGGCTCAATGCCCAACACTATTCATGACTTGAATGAGCAGATACAGTCTTTCATACATTACTTGTACATGTCAGAGGAGGTCAATCCACTTTCAGTTCAAAAATGCCCAGCGCCTGTTCATTCCATAATTCACTCCTTTCCAACACTAAAGACTACATCTGTATCCTGCTACTTGTCAATCCTGTTATCTACCTGGACTCACCTCTTTTTGACAGATACTTTCGCTTTTGTCTCATTTTTCTGTCACTGTGTATTATTTGTATATCTGAACTATTTTTGTGTTTGTACTATTTGTATGTCTGTTTTCTGTCACTTTGTATGTTCTCAATAACAAAAACAAACTGGTGAAGTGTTTGATGCAGCGGTGGCAAAACAATGATGCAAACAATGAAAACTAGTCCAGGAAACCATAGGCTGCCTGCTGGAATGCAGTGATAATATAGTCAGTATCTTTCTGTACTGGACATACAGTACCTCTTCGGGCCATCACATTGCACTTGCTGCTTTATGGCACGGCATAAACAGCACTATTGACGACTAAGGGCAAAAGACAATCACAACACAACTAAGACCAGCCAAGGGCCGGCATTTTAAGCTGACCACTCCGAGGCAGACTCTGACCAATCTCTAAGCCTGCACCTCAAGTGTAGGAATCAAGCCAGAATTCAGAGTGTGAAATAGCCGTGAGAGCATACCATCAATATCCAAGTTCTGGGAAAACTTACACACACTCCAAAAAGATTATAAAGTGTTTCGCAGTGGACATTGCTCTCACATACAGGTTATGCCCTTAAATGTGTCTGGCATCTTGCAAGCTGCATTTTTGCTTGCACAGAATTTGCTGTTTCTTTGCTGCTAAATCATGACTATACCTTTTTCTCGGTAGCCAGTGATTCCTGTTTGCTCGCAACATCTCCTACATGTCATTATATCATTTTCAATGTTGATTTTTTAAAATTTAGCCCCAGAAAGTGTCACTTGTTCACATCACAGACTATAGTCTAGTTTTAGGAAAGAGCTCTGTTCATGCACCCAAATCTACACTAATTTATCCGAGAACTGGAGTAGTGCTTTTTGATTGTTTTTTCTTTATGTAGTACCTTTCAAAACACAGCTACAGAGTGCTTTACAATAGGGTAAAAAACTATAAAAAACAATCAGATAAAATCAACAGCAAAACCACTGAAAGCAAGGTAGGAAATCTAAAAGCAAAATAGTAATAGTAAACCATAAAAGCAAAAACATCACTGCATGAAAGCAGGTCTTTGAAACTTTGTTTTAACAAGTGATTTAAAAGATAATACTGATTTAGCCAGGCAAAGTCCTTGGGCAAGTAATTCAAAAGTCTAGGGGCCCTGATGGCAGTGGCCTGATCACATCTTGTTTTAAATCTGGGCATTGGAACAGCCAGCAGGGACGCACCCAAGGACAGAAGCTGTGATGAATTTTCACTTCAAAGTAAATCACCACAAAATGGATACCAGGTATTTAAAAAAAAGCCATGCCAAAAGAACAGGTATTTCAGAAAAGCATGCCAAACAGTCTGAGGTGTTAACTCAGAGCAAGAATGATGTCGCGCCTATATCAGAAATGCTAATACTGTAATACTGTAATCTCTGCGTACCACACTCTGCCTTCAGATTCTGTTGTTAATCTGTGTGTATATGTGCTGTGCATATAAATGCTTCTTTATATGGGAGTGAATTATTGTACAAGGTATTTTTTTGGTATTTTTATTGTTATTGTGTCTGGTCATGTAGGAGTGATCTCTGTTCCGCAGTCAGATATCAACAAGGCAGTTTGGACCATAAGCCCGTGATTGATCATGGCACTTTAGCCTAGAGGGCCCTGCTGTGTCCACAGTGGGCCTGCAGCTATCTTCATCACATTCACTTAAACTGAGGGATCACCCTGTAGTGATAAATGGAAGAGTGTCAGGGGGAAGAGGGGGAGGTCCCTCTGTCAGCACCACACAGAGGGCCGAGTGCAGCGGAGTGGGGGTGGGCAGGTATGGGGGGGGGAGGGGTCAAATATATAAATTGCTTCTGGTATTGGTCAATTGCTTGATCAGCTGATCGGACAAATTGTTCTGAATTTTCCATCTGCCTTTGTTTTTCTGGAGTGGCACAGAGGGTGTGTTTACATGCACATTTATGTTCTGTATGGCTTTAAAATATGTAAATACCACATTTTATTTTGTGGTCTGTGTGAGTTTTGTTTCCATGGTTATATTTGGAAAATACAATGTATGTATACAGGGATATTTGTGATTACTGTTTATATCTCTATAGAGATATAAACCAGTAAGTCCTAAACTGGAATATGAGCAAGTGTGTGTTGTCCAGTGAGGCAAGAGAGGCAGCATCTGAAGAGAAAAATGTTTATTAGAAAATGATGTAAAGTTCAGCAGGTGCTGAAATGTCAACAAGAGTGAAACAGCACCCCCAATGGGAGACAATACTCAATACAGCTAGTGGCGGGAAGACAAATTATTTTAACTTCTTTGTCTAAATATGATTCTTTCAGGCTGTCCAACAGTTGTGAATCAATTTTGGACCAGTTTGTTTAATTCACCATGTTACCATGTTAAAGTTACCATGTTAAAGTGTTGAATCCCAAAGCATTTGCCAATAAATTGGTACAGCTGATGCCGGTTTGCTCTACTTGCTTGTCATCCAGAGAGGTCTAATGATCACAGCGCTTCCCACACACAGCATAGCCCCCCTCCCTCCGCTGCGAGCGTAGGTTATATATCGATATGCAAATTAGCATATGACGTCATCTGGTGACTTCTAGTGACTTTTTGAGCAGCCAATAGCTACTTTCCTTGGAAACAAGTTGGCAACACTGTAGCCGACCAGTATTGAAGTCATCTTCAAGACAGATAACAGTTGTCTTTGTCCTGAACACTTAGAAGAACACACTTAGAATGCTCACTTAGAACTGAGTGCAGTCCAACCACAGATAACAACCGATTTGAAGTTTCAATTCAGTTCAGTTAGTGAACCAATGCGACTCATTCACTGTAAAGTATTGTTCAAATGAATGATTGATCGTGAATCGACCCATCGCTACAGCCAAAGAGAGGCAGAATTGTACCTACTCCCTTTGGTGGTACCTAGCTTTATCTATGAACCTATAGCGAGGCATTGTTAAGAGACAACAAAATAAAAATTCATACTAAATGTCCAGAGACAGGAGGCAATCCCTCCACTACAATGGGAGACAAGATAAGACAACCAGAGTTCAACAAAAGTTTGTCTGTCTTGTGTGCCTTGTTTAATCTGACAAGCTGATAAATTCACTCTGCCTCACATTAAAGAAGGTAAGGTGGGCAATTTCACTACTTTACACCATCAGTCTAGTGTTTAAATGTGACCGCTTGATAAATGGGTTTGATAAATGAGGACGAATGTGCATTGTACTTATTGTTGGCTTTGTTTACTACCTTTATGATAGCCACATTAGCTAGTTTGCAGTGCATTACCATTGCACAACAGACAATGGCAACAGAGAGGTGAGCTTTAAGATAAGCCCCTTAGATATTCAATAAACATCTGTAATAAAGTTAGTTGACCCTCAGATATCCAGTTTTAGTCTTCAGTTTCAATTAAACTTCACGTGTAGCTAATATAAATAGTATGTACTTGTAACCAGGATGAGGTGGAGTTCATAGCTTTTCATTTTTATCATGATAAGCCATTTTTATGTACCAAAATGTTGATAACTTTCTAATGCAACAACCTAAAGGACTGGAATCACTGATATTTTGATTAGTGCCATGCTCCTTTTAATTATGGCAACTACTATTTCCTGTTTTTGTTTATAGGATTTGAATTAAAATTATATTAACATTAACCCACCACAGTTACTTAAGAGTCTGAAACAAGCTCTGCATTAATAGGTGGAATATTTATGGAAATAACTTTTTTTTGTTTCTTTTTTTCAGTTCTGTTTCCATGATAATGTTTATACCTTGTGGCAAGAGGGTTGAGCAAAAAGCATGGGCCCAGAATGGAGAGAGCCAGGACTGGTTACTGATTGTGGACAATGGGTCAACAATGGGGAAGTGGCAATGGGTCAGTTCTGCGTTGGACTACCAAATGCGACAGAATACTGGGTCCAGTGGCACTGGCTGCAGGCTTGACTCTGGCAGGACCATCTGTCCCAATAACCATGTGAATCACGAGTGCTGCCCTTGCTTCTGTGGATATTAGAGCTGATCATGGCCCCATCTCTCCGCCGTATGTTGCCTCTCTCTGCCTTATCTGTTTTTCTCTTGTCATTGTCTTTGCCCTTGTTATTGGAACTGTTTGCCTCAGCACCTACTGCACGCTCAGCCGTCCCAGTGGGGGATCCCTCTTTGACTTAATTTAAGGTAGCACCTCTCCTCCAATTGCTTGAGCTTGGTCTTTATACTATTTAACAGCCTAGGTACTTCCAAAGGTTGCAGAGTTAAGTAGGAAAAGTAATGTGCGTTACCACTACATCAGCCCCCTCTTCTGATCTAGCAGGGATGTGCTGTTCACCGATACAATAAATACAAGGGGGTATACACCATTCTCTTTTGGATCCAGGTTGTTGTCAGACCATGATCCACCACTTTCTGGTTTGGCCTGGGGCATTGGCAGAGGCATCATGGGTGGCTATATGGTGTGTGCATGGGGATCTTCACCAGTATTCTGTTGTGCTGGTGGAAATAAGATTCCAAGGCAAAAAGAGGCAGAGTCAAGAGTCACTGTGGTTAGCTCCCACCTTTTGCATCCCCTGATATATATGGATTGGTCTGCACAGGGATGTGTTCATGAGAGACAGGGTAGTTTCTTCTTTGCACAACAGTGATGTGGTATCATGTGAGATTATAAGAGAGGAACTGGGCAAAGCAGGGCTCAATTGAAGGTGCGGGTCTCCAAAAAGAGAAGTGGCACCACTCCCGGCAGAAGCTGTGTTAACCCCTCCAACCTACTCTATCAAAGATTTCCCTCTTGAGCACAACTTGCTATTTGCATTCAAGCAAGTAGCAAAAATTGATGGTCAGCTGCTTCACCATGACACTGCACAAACCTGTCTATACTTTCGTCTGATTCACAATGGGCTATAAGGTATCGAATGAGTTGTAGTACTCAGACAAATGAGGAAATTATGTAGTTGTTGGTCCCTAAAAGAAGTGTTTTTCCAGGAGGCTCATCGTAATGCGATGGCTGGGCATTTAGCACATGACAACCAGTTAATGGCTTCCTTCTACTGGCCAGGTGTTCATGCTGATGTGTGCAGGTGGTGCGCTGCCTATTACAAATGCCAATTAGTCAACCCCAAAAGCACCTTTGCGCACTCACAATTCAATTTAATTGTGGTGTCTGTGAAAGAACTGGCTTGGACCTCATCAAGCTATTAGGCCATAGCGCATGGGGCGGTTGTAGTAGACAACACAATGCGATATCCCATGGCAGTAGCCTTGGGTAGTATACAGTATATGTCAAAAGTATTGCACAGGCTCTGTTCAACATTTTCTAATGGGTCAAAGGAGATTCTGATCAATAAACCACATCAGTCATGTCACAAACATTTAACATTTTAAAGGTGCATTGTGTAATATTTCTGCTTTCCTGACTAATAAATAATAAATGTTAGCAGGGGTTGCTGAATGGTAGTTCAGAGTATAAAATAAACAACTCACAGCACACACGCTCTGGAGATTTCTGCATTCAGAAAAGCAGGAGTGGGCCGAGGGTGTGTTCTTGTTGTTGTTTGAAGGCCCTCCTATGACTCAAATGTGGTACCTTCCCACACCAGTGAAGTCTGGCACCCCAAAATAATTGGCTCGCACTTGCACTCCTCCACAAACTATGCATCAATTGCAGCGAATGCATAACTACTGAAGGCGTTTGAAAATGGCAGGTACAGTGGCTCTAGCAGCCGACAGGCGCAAGGACAAAGGTAGGTGCGAGGACTGCTGCTTTGTTAACTTGTTAGCCTGTAGCTACACTACATGAGTATGTGGACACCTGCTCATTGAATATCCCACTCCAAAATCATGGATTAATATGGAGTTAGTCCCCCCTTTGCTGCTATAACAGCCTCCATTCTTCTGGGAAGGCTCTCTAGATGTTGGAACATTGCTGCGGAGAATGTTAGCAGGTGCTTTACCTTCTAGCCTTCTAGCTAACCAGTAAGAGTAATAAATGGCTCATGCCATTACTGAATGCTAGCTAAATAGAAACATTTCCTACATATTTTCTAATTCATTATTTTGTTATTGTGCTCTTTTAGACTGTGTGATGGCTAACGCTTACGTGAAGCTTGTGGAGTGCACAACAGACCAGAGGTCTGTTCACAAATCTGGGAATTTGTTTCTGCCTTGCATAACGGCAAAAAACATACCACAGAAAATTAAATTTGCCATGTATATAATTCACCAAACAGCTCGTATTTTAATAAAATCTCAACTATTATATTCGGTTCACACTTGCTGGCTCAGTTGTGTATTTTGGTGGCAGAAGACTGGGTATAGGTGCACCTGATCTACATATTGAAAATGTATGCAGTTTGGTGGGTAATATGTATGCCAAATTGAAGAATGGGGATTAAAATGAAAAAAATACAATGATCTCTGATAACAAAGTAATACCCATAGCAGTTTATCTTGATTATCTCAGCACTTGCCATCATTAGCTCGTTTACAGCACTGCTTGTGCTGGATATTCACTACCTTCTGTTTGAATTTGCTGTTCTTGTTTGTTGGGACAGACAGAATAATTATAATTGCTAGGATCAGAGGTTCAAGATCATTGAAAATCTTTCAATCAAGACTCTTTTATTAGTAATGGCCATCTCTCACTGAGCCAGAGAGCAGTGGTAGCCATGATTTAACAGAGTGCTGCTGACATGTTTTCGCCCATGCCAGGATGCACTAACCTCATGCACCACCACATCAAAACTTCCCCCTGTGCTAGTGGTGCATACCCAGCATTTGACTCAACCTGCCTATGGAGCTTAGGCTAGCAGACAGTATCATCTTTTATACTATTTCTTAAAAATATTTTTTGTAGACTCGCTCTTATGTGTTGTCCCCTATCCTATTGTTGTTACAAATATATATATTTGTACCCTCTATTCTTCTCTTTTCGTCTTGTGATACCTCCTTGTTAGGGGTTCAAGCCGTAGGGCTGAAACCCTATTGTTTTTGTGCTGGTTTGTTATTATTGTTCTTCTGCCGTGGCACAAATTGTCGTGAGCTGGTACATCGCAGAGACATGAAATTTGGCCCCATGACAGTTATTGGTGGCTAGTTGTTGCTCAAGAAATATTTACCCAATCTGAAGGGGGCGCTATAATTAAAGTTTTACTTTAAAGGCCATAACTTCCACATCGTTTGTCCGATTTTCATGAAACGTGGTACACATGTCCAGCTGACCATACTCTACAACATTGCCATAAGGACCCTCAAGGTCCGCCTGGAAAGTTTTGGAGATATTTTGAAAGTTCTGAAAAACACTTTTTAACATTTTTTAACATCTCCTCCTACACCGTTTGACCGGTTACAATGGAAATCGGTCTGTAGCATCTACAGACTAATCACATTAATAAGTTGTTAAAAGGTTGTTGATATCTACTGTCGTTTTAAAGATATTAATTTTTAAATTTGTGAGAGGGCGTGGTCTGTCAGCTAAATTGTTATAACTTCATGACAGATTGTCCAATCATCATGAAACTTGGTGAACATGTTCAAATATTATGAATGACCATGCTGTTTTAAGATTGAACAGTAGGGGGTGCCACAAATGCCAAAATTGCGTGAAATTTGGTACACATGTTCAGGGAGGATGTACTAGTCAAAACCAGAAGTTTTGTCATCATTGGTGAAAGTAGGTGGGGCCTATGGTGCAATAACCATGTAATAGCCGGTAAATCAAAGTCCATTTGCAAAATCAGTCCCAAACTTCTCAGCCTTGTCAGGAATGGCATTTCTAATATGTGTACCGAATTTTGTGCCTTTCGGCCAGGATGGGGCACCACAAACACCAAAAATGTGCATGGCCTAACACAAAAATGGCCATAACTCCACACCCGTTTGTTCAATGATCACGAAACTTGGCAGATATATCAAGGGATATATTTGGACGATGTCGTCAGAACCACTGACACTTTTTTCACGACGTCAGTACCATTCAGAAAAGGCTTGAACCCCTTTCATGGCCGCTTGTGGCTATATTTTTAGCTGACTTTATGATTGATAGGATGATTTTTGCTTTAATTTGATTTAATTTTTTCAGGGCTCTAATTAGCTGTTGGTAGCACTGTCACTCCTAACCTTGGACACCAGCAAAAATCAACACTAATTACATAGACTGTCAACTCTGCTATTATAAAAAAAATTCCCAGCTGTCAAATCTAACTGGCAAGTAGGACAATGCATTCATAATCACCTTATATACTCCGGTCTCACGAAGGAAACCTAAGCAAGGGGGCTTGATTTTAGTCAATCAATAAAACAGCTATGAAGTAAACAAAGTCAAGCTCCCGTTTGATTGGCTAGAACAGAACAGCTAACAGGAGAGGGGTTGCTATGAGCGCTCTAAAGAAGTTACTCATAAAAAGTAACACCAAGACAATTATTTGTATGGGCAACGGTGCACCCGAATTTAATTTCCAGGGCACACAATTTTATTTTGGTCACACTAAAACACTACACAAGGTTATTTCACTGATTAGCACACCTACAATCTGAGATGAGTAGTCTTTGGCTGGAATGAAAACCTGCAGACTCTCGGCCCTCCATAGCACATGATTGCACTTCCCTAGTGTTGGACTTATCCCCAAAAGACAGAACATTGCTCTGACACCAGCAGAACGTAATTAGGTTATTGCCTGTGCATTTGTGCTGAAATAAAGCTCACACTGAACCAGCAGGTCATTCCCAGTGTCCTCCCATATAGAGAGACAGTGTACAATGTTTACAAACTTTTACTATTCAATACTATGCCAGAGTTTTGACAGTAGTAAGGTCCCTGGTCATGATCCAAGCTACAGACAGGTGCAGTTTAGTACCAGGCTTATCTATGCTACCCAGCATTAGTAAAATACATTACTGCTCTGAAAATCCACTAGAATGTACACATTTTGCCCTTGAACCTACTTACATGAATCTGCCTCCCCATATTTAATAAGCAGGACACGTGCTTGGATATGAACTAGTATCCATCATACTCTGTTCATGTTAATTGTCAATGTTTGTCCTCAGCTTACAGGTGAAGGAGGAGGCAAAGGAAGGATGAAGCCAATGAAACTACAAAGTCTGTCTACAAAGAGTGTAGAGTGCCAGCCAGAGCTTTTCTCTCACTGTCTCTCGCTTTCCCCCTCTCTCTCTCCCTCTCATGCTCTAAGTACAAATTAATGTTTCCTTTTCACTGCTTTATCCAATTTGTCTGATACCGTGTTCCCATAAGGAGGGCCCTCTTGTATGATAATGATGGCTCCATTATCAAGGGACTACACTTGTATTCCCGGAAAGGAGCCAAGATGATGCTATAAAATGAGAGAGGAGCTAAGGCACTCTTCCTTGCTTATCATTACACTTGCACATTCTTCCTAGAGTCCCCCTGGAAGATTGAAATGTTGATGCACTTCTATCATAACACTGTCCCACGGGGAAACTTTGAGCAATATGTTCACTGTGGGCATGGGCCAACAGCCCACTGCCAATAACACTTTTGTGCTGTTTGCTCTGACACTCAACACGTGGATGCAGGCAAATTGAGTGTTCTTCACGGACATATACAACTACATAACAGCTGCTTTGAGAGCTGTTACCATGGTGATTGTACCACACTCCAAGGCTCTTGCCAGGAGCGTTTGGGCAGAGTTAGCGGTGGGATACCAGATATGTTTAACTTAAAATCTGTCAGGCAGCCCAATGGTAGTGAACAAATTCAGTTGATTGACCTTCACAAAAAAGTATAATTTTAAAGCCAACACTACTGTAGGCTACACCCACAACAACAACACAAACAGACCTCATACACTGTGCTACAACCGTCAAACAGCCTACTGTCAGGGATCAGTTGAAAATCCTTATGTTTCTCTCCTGATTAAAGTAGGTCAAGAAATTGTAATGATGAATTTGGTAAACTCTTCTTGGGTCTTCTATTTACAAATTAGAACTACTTGATACCGAAATTGCTTTTCATCATGTTAGTAGACTACCTGTAAACCACAAAAAGGCTCATAATGATATTTGGGATTGGCTTATTTTGGTCATGAAGTAGACAACTGAATAGTGAACTGTTAGCCTCGTTCAGACAGTTACCGGACATTTGTTTGGTTCTTTGAGTGGAAGCCTTTCAAGTGTGGGGAGGTTGAGTCCCGGGTTAAACGCTACTTCAGTGGGTTTGGGCAGCTTGAATGAAAGAACATCCGGTCTGACTCAGCAACTGAAGTGCTGACTAGTTTGCTGGCCAGTTTGTTCAGATGGTCATGCACATGCAGAGCTCAGGCTTACAGTCCTTTGTGTGTTTGACAAGTTTGAGAATTTGTGACTTAGAAAGAGATTAGAACTATTACCTGGAGAGCGGCCAGCATTGGAGTCAATGGCAAGACAGATAGACCCCAATTTGTCTTAAAATGTTTTATTCAGCCTACTCATTGTTTTCAATCCATCTTGTTAAGGCAATCGCTCGTTCATTCTCTAGTTTGTGGAGCATTACTCTCATAAGACGTTTTTTTGGCGTACTGTTGCACACTATTGTACTCACCTACACAACTGTGTCTCTGTGGAACAGAACAACTCCAGGAATAACTTCATGGCCAGCCATTTGCATAGATATCCATAGGGATTTACCTTGTGGGTGAGAATACTTTCAGTAGTTTGAGAAGTTTTCCCTTAGTGAGTGATTCAGACCAGTTACTGGAGAGGAATGCATATCTTTGTCTAATGCTGCGGTTGATTGAAAGTTTGATTGCTTTTGAGAATCAAATCAAATGATTCCCTTTTAAGGGTTGCTCGGAAAGAACCACTAATTTGTGAGTCAGTCACACATCACTGCAAGGAGGAGCCCCGGAATAGGAGGAGGATGGGAGGGTGGGTGTAACACAAGGCCTCTATCCTACCGCTGTTCCATTAGCAGAGTGTGATCAGTAATTATCCCCTCTCATTACTGGGATCTGGAGCACCGGGCCTGCGCGGCTCCCTGGGACCCTTCAGATAACACGGTGACATGGGGAGCGGTGGAGTACACCAACACTAAACCACTAACTACACAACACACAGCAGCGCTTATCTGGAGGCTCCAGCCAGCCCACAGAGCCTCACTAAAAACACATTGAGGAGCACTCCCCACTGAATAAGTATGTACATGAGAGTACACACATGCACATGCACACACACACACACATACACACACACACACACCACTACTGTACATGCATCTGTATTGTGAAGGTTTTCCAATTTGCATTTAGATTTAAGAATTTTATTCCACAATTCCCTTACTTCCCTCGCAGTCACTGATTCCTTATGCCCCATCAGCACTTTTCAGATTGCTCCTCCCTCTCACACTGGAGCAACGTCCGACCAGGTATTCACTATTCTGACCTGCATTCACCCCAATCCAGGAGCTCTGGGTCCCTGTGACCCTTTGTAGGAACCCAGGTGAGGCTTTGAGGCTATTTTCCTCTAAGGTGATGTGAATGTGAATGTGGTTTAGAAATGTTATCAGTGTGTGACTGATAACTGTAAGTAACTGAATTTAAAGCAATCTTGACTTTTGATTTGTCTATTGATAGTAATCCTGAAATTAGACAAATTTAAATGAATAAATGTAATAATTAAAACAAAAACTCTGCAAGTTTGCCGATAAGCAGGAATTAGATTGAATCATTAAAATCACAACTATTTCCTTTGTGAATATGTGTTACAAGATTGGTTGTGCAAACTAAAGGCTTAAAAACATACTGCAAACAATAAACTTGTACAGAAAAATCCAATGGATGTGCAAAAACTAAAGTTGAAAGGATAGATAATCAGTGCCTTTTTTCTTTATGCACAAAGCTTGACTCACAAAGTTCGCAAAACTAAAAATGATGTTTCAACTGCATTTTTTTTGTTTCATTTATGTGCAAGGTAAGTGGGTGTGGATCTCATTTGTTATTTTAGTCTTTTTGATCCATACACTAATGAAGACCTTTCTTAAGAAGACATTTGTCAGGCCTTTCGATTGACAACATATATTAACCTTTTAATCCAACCTACTTAATACTAAGGGAAACAGGTATAACCATTTCTGATGTTAATATATATATATATATATATACACATATATACACAACTGGGGAAAATCATCAATGTGGGAATTTTTTGTGGGGTCAAATATCTCCCACTTGACATCATGAGTCAAGTGTATCAAGTGTGTCAGCACAAGTGGTAAACAAAGCAGGGAACCCACCTTTGTTGGCAGTCCAAGGTAATAAAAATCAAAATTGTCAGTTATATTCTCACTAAGACAATCAACCATACTTAATGGTTGAAAAGCAGGCAATATAATGGCCCGGGTTGAAAATAACCAAAATGTATCTTTTAAGAGTAGAAGGGGGAATTACTTTTTGTTTTGCATCCACTGTGTTAAAATTACATGTAGAGAACATCAAAGTGAGTTTGTTGTTTACAATTTACCTCAGAAGTCATCAGAAAAAAAAAAAAAAAAAAAAAAACATGAATAAATTCTAAAATGTGCCACATCACCTTGATGTAAAAATAGTATTTAAGTTACAGTTACTGGCTAATGCACCTTCTAAGCATCAATAATTTTATATTTCTGCAGTTATCTAGGCTACAATACACCAGCAAGGATAATTGCTGGCAGGCTTTCATTACCTATCTATTCCTAATTAAAACTACAAAGTATACAATTAAAATGAAATATTAAGATAAATTAATAAATCAAATTAAAAAGTTGGCCGCAGAATAGAATCAAATAGTAAATCATTAGGTTCGATTGCCTGTTATAATACTGTCATTTTTATAGCCTTGGTGTTAATGATGCTAGCTTTATGGTTCAAAATTTTTATCACTGAACTCAACCTGTACTCACCATGTTTGACAGAGACAGTGATGAAAAAGAGAGAAAAATTGAATTAGAAAGTGCTCTCTTAAGAGGTGCCATTCAAAGCACAGATAAGCACTCCAAAAATGGATCCTGTGTTAGTCCGGCTCTAACTCCTTAATGAAAGTGGGAAGTGACTGAAATGAAAATACGTGCTCAGGGATCTCTCCATCTCTTCTCCCTGGGGCCAAAAGTGCAATTGATAATGGCACATGGGAAAGTCATTTGAAAATTACAAAGGCTAAATTGGCATATAGTGGTGGTTTTCAAATGAAAAGAAACTCCTCCAAGATGGTGCAGCCAATATGTTAGTGGTGAATTTAAAATTATACAACAGTTAGTTCTGGTCGAGCAATTTGATTGGACAGGAGGCATTCCATGAGCACTGTATAACTATGTAAGTATGTGGAAGAAAACTCAGGAGGACAGAGTGGCAGTTTGACAGGTTTGTTCAATCTGCAAGTTGGAAGCCAAGGAACTGAAAATCTGGATGATTACACAGAGTTTTACAGTGTTGACTATTCATGATTATGTTAATACAGATAGAATATAATATTGGTCAAAAAGTATAAGGTTGTATGAACAAGACTGAACAACCAATGATAATTCTAGTTCTAGCACTTACACAGGAGATGTGTAATAAGAGGTGTGCAAACAAGTTATTATTTTATCAAGGCCACTTGGTCAGTGTTTTCTATGAGATTTGATCATTTGCATATTCCAGGCTCACACAAGATGTTACTTTAGAGTTTAATCGTATAATGGTGAAGCAGATTCAGTAGTATTGAGTTTTAGGCACTTAAGGTGTGAATACGGGTCAAAGGTTACATATTAAGTGAGCATACAGGAATGTTGCTTAGTGTAGGTACTTTTCCATTGTATGTATCACTCCGCTTTACAGGTGTTCCAATAGAAACAGTTTATGTGTTGCTTGGCAACACTTGGTAGTGGAATCCTGAGGGAACTGTTTTTGTTGGCGGAGACAAATAAAAAAAAAAATCATGATATGTTGTTTCACATTACCATTACTTGATAAATACCTTTGTTTATAGAACTGTTGCATAAAAGCAGTATCACACTCAAGCTCATGCTGTTATACTGTATATCAGCACTCCCTCTTGTGTGATATTGCTTGATCAAGACCTCATTTATCTAATTTAAACATTCAACATTTTGCCTCACTTCACTTTTATCTTTTTCTGAACATGGACAAGGTAATCAAGCTTGTGCTGTAGTATCTGATAATATATCTAAAATAATGTATCTATCATATACTCGGTATCCAATATGCAAAATATGCAATATCCAGCTTCCATTGAATAGCTTCAATGTAGATGTTTATACTTTTTTTTTCCATGGTTGATGATATCTCTCAAGATGATTTTGTCTGCTTTAGATAGTACATTTATTGGAAATACAGCATAATAATACTGTGAGGTTTAAAATTAGAATAAGACACTGGGAAAGATGTTGTTTTTTAATACTACTACTACGGCTACTAGCTACCAATAGAATTATTGATAGTAATAATAATGAATGTCCTTAATATTAATCATGTTATTAAGCAGCACTTTATTTAAATTAGTAAATTTAAAAATACTTAACACGTATTTAATACTTATTTAATGATCAGAAATAATTGAGAAGAATAAAGCTAAGGGGAGGAGTGGAGCAACAAACAATTACATTTATAAAATTGCATTTCTCAATTTCACGGTATAATTCAACAAAGGACCTGTTAATGTAAAGTTACCCAAATTATTATAACATTGTAGAGATTTGAAACACATTTAGAATTCCAATCTACTTCCTGGTGTAAACGATGCCACCTACACCCAGGTTTTCATTAATGCTCTGATTGGTTGACAGTATGCATAGTTAATCAGGTGCCACATAATCTGTCAGACAGTAGCCAGCCAGCTACTTGCCAAACTAGCCAAAAGCTGAGCCCCCATTGCTGCTGGGTGCCGAAGTTCCAACACTGGATATTTAAGAGATCTTGGCGGCAGTTTTTTTTTTTTTTTAAGCTGCAGGCGGACTCAGGCGGGCACGATTGAAAGCGCACTCATGATGCAGGTTTTTCACAACAAAATGTGCAGGTCTGCAGCTCAGATTAAACTGTCTGCGGCTGTCATTTGATTGTGCATTTGCAGGTATGGGCGGGTGCGGCACAAAAAGCAGCGGGCGCGGGTGGGAGCGGTCTTGAAAAAACAGGCAGACGACAACCTCAAAGATAGAAATACTGGCCTGCAGTGGAGGCATAATCATATAGGGAAGGTTAGGCTCTCACTCAGTCCTACAAGCTTTGTACCATCTAACCATCACAAATTTATGCTCAATGTGTTAGATATCAACATCAAACTTTTCCTGACTGAGTTGAAATCATTGCACTGGATCAGAAACAGTGCAAGCAAATATCATATAAATTCATCCAGAGCATCAGTGTTCAATTCTGGTCCTCAGGATGAAGAGCACTGCTGATTTTCTGTCCTACCAGGTAATTAGTTGCATTGTCCTTGCATCCCAGGTGTAAAATAGTCCCTGATTGGATGGCTTTTTTTTAACCCTGCACACAAAGCAGGTTTACGTCAAGCAGTTGCCCCCAATCCAAACAATCACACTATTTTACTGAAATAATTACACTTACAATTTTTAATGGCCTGAGATCCCATGGAAAGTGACCATTTACCAACACACAATTGAAATTGGCATGAAGGCATGAAATACAGGAAAATAAGAGTGGGCACTATCTGGCTTGCCCTCCCTACTGAGACAAATGAGTGATTGTTGCTGCTGCAGCCATTCGGTGTCATTCACACTTTCTGGCGCCATTGTGTGACACTAATGAGGGTTAAACAATTGGTTACAGATCAAACATTGAGGAAAAGTGGGAGCTATTCAGGTTGGAGATTAAAAATGGTGTGCTCTCATTCCTCCCATAGCTGTACTGAAAACACTGATGTGATCAGTGAACCTATACAGGGACACTTTAACAAAATAATTGGCAAATCTGACTGCTGTACTGTTGTGCTTAATGGCCATCTGGAATAAAGCATATTTAAATCCAAAAAAGGGCATAATGACCATCGAATTTCTCGAAATGCCCTGTGCAGCATAATCAGTGTTTATTAACCAAATGATTGTGCTGTGTCTAAAAACCTATATTTACTAAATCAACTCCTACGTTTTCCTCACTAATACTTATTGAAAGGGTGAACGGTCACTGGCATCTTACATCGTTCTGCTGGTCGGCTCAGTTTGCTCACTGTCCTGTTGCTTATCGCCCCCCAGCTTCCTCTATTGGAGACAGGAGTCTGTGGTGAAGTGTGCCTCGCGCCTCCAGTAGAAGGGTAGAAAAACTTGATGTGTATTTTCTACCTGTTTGGAACACTAACCAACCAGGCTGAGTTCACTTCAGCCAGTTCGGAGAAGTCTGAGAGGCAATTGGCTGGGCTAAATCACTGTGTGATGTGCAGTGTTGGGCAAGTTACTTGGAAATTGTAATTAATTTCTCTTTACATATTACTCACTTAAAAATTAATCACGTTTCTTTACTAATTATTCAACTGGAGCAGTAATTAGTGACATTACTTTGGAGTTTCACATTGCTGTGTTGCGTATTAGATGCTTGGATAAATTGGATGTTGTGTTTTTCGCTGTGGAAAGCATTTTGCTGCCACACCAAGTTTACAATGCACAATAATGTTCTTTGCATCCTTGACTGAGATAAATTCAAAGAAATAGGAACACTTCCAGCTGCTGAAACTCTGCGTCTAACCCTCCATCTTTGTTTTGCTTTTTTTAACTAATAGCCGACGTAAACCTGCTGCATGTCCTTAAGATACAAAAGACAAAAAAAACAGGGATTGGAAAAAAAAAAACATCAAAGGAGAGAGTAAGAGAGCATTACTGGGATTAGGAACTGTAATGTAATTACTCAATTTGAAATTGTAATAGAGCGTTACCACCCAAGACTGTTGATAGGTTGTCGAATGAACATGAATGGAGTTTAGACTGACATGAGGTTGAGTAGATAATGACAGGGGTGGACTGTTCCTTTAATGTGATGATCTACAAATACAGAGAAGTTTTCTGTGAGTGATCCATGCCTTGATAAAAAAAATGGAGGAGTCACTAAGGAATTGTGAATTTTGTGGTAATCTATTTTGTGGTAATCTGTGGTATTATCATTCTCTTATTGTCAAGACCAACTTGATGAATAGCTTTTATCTCAATCTGTGGTAATTTATCTGACAAATAAAGTACGAGTTTAAATGCCTTATTGAGTGCCTATGTTGAAACCAAGCTTGGATTTTGAAGGAAAGCGGGGTGGGTGAGAACAGGTATGACAATGGTGTTATGACAGATGTTTCATCCCAGATGTTCCACTAAATTAGGCCCAGGATGCCTCCAGAAGGTTTAACAGTATGCTCTGACATCCCACCAATCCAATCCAATTCAAGTCAAAATATAAAAGTACATGGTCTTCAACTTAAAGTCTAAAAGTAAAAGCGGTCATCTAAAAAAGGCATTTCTAATGTACTGAACTGGTTCTCTGTTGAGTGTTCCTCTGAATCACAGATGAGAAAGAGTCTGCACCTCAAAATCACTCATGTTAACTTGCTCTCTTGTTGCGTCTCTCTTCTTTATGTTGCTTCTCTCTCTGTCCCTTTGCCTCCTTTTTGGTGTCGCTTTGATGAACAAGCAGCCAATCACATTTGGCGCTTGATCAGCTGCTTCCGGGATAGAAGCTGTTGCTAAAAAAAAAAAAAATAAAAATAAAAATCAGTTGATGATTTCCCAAGAGTAACGAGTCTTGAACGAGTTCTGAAAATGTAGTGAGTAGAAGGTATAGATTTCTCTTTTGAAATGTAGAGAGTAAAAGTAACAAGTCTTAAGTGAAAGAAAAACTCCAGTAAAGTACAGATACTTGAAAATCTACGGTAATGAAGTACGGTAATTAAGTATTTTTACTTTGTTACTTCCCACCTCTTACACCTACATTATGCTGACATTGCACCTACAAAACCTTTCCCCAACATCTCACCCAGTGATCTCTAACTTCAGCGTTGATCTCAACAACAACAGTCTAATAGCTTCTAGGGTGAACTGCTGAAAAGTTCCCCTACAGCAATCGCCCACCTGAAATAGGTCTTTGTGATTCTAGTATTGAAACCCATTCGTTCCCCAAGGACTGATGCAGGGAGTGTGAACTGTTTTTTGGGCTGAGTGGAGATGCTATAAGTAGGCATGAAAATGTCAGTGTCATATTGGGACAGGGAGGGAGTGCAGATGTAAGCTTTTCGCTGCTGGAATATATAATCCCCACTGTCCTCACTCTCTCCTCTCTGCTGTGATGTATGTGAATGGCAAAACTGTGTGACAACGGAAATTTTAAAAGACTTCCATGACTAGGAGACCGTGTGGAGTGGAGGTTGACATTATGCACCTAATGGTCCCTGTCTTCTTTGGTGGCTAAAATCATTTTTACATTTTTTTTTCCTTTGAATTTTGATGTAGCTACAGTTATTTTTCAGCCTGAAACAGTGTTTATATTGTAGTTCAATCAGATTTGGAAGTAAATTACAATTTTGTTTATTTTTTTCATATGTGTCTCAGTTTTAGTTAAGTTTTAGTTAACTATAACCTTTGTAGGAAAAACAAAGGTTCAGAGGAAATTTGGAGACAGCGAGGCAGAAGATTGCTTAATCCTTAATTGATACTGACCAGATGACAAGCTAAGATTTTATTATTTTTCTCAAAAGCTTTAAAAATGCTCAGTTGTTTGTTTTTACTCATTTTTACAAAGCCAATAGCTAGCTAGTATACATAAACCGAAGCTAAAGCTGCAGGAAGGCTACAACACTTCAAGCACCAAATATAATGGTAAACATTTTGATTTTGACTTAATCTATTGGGTGCTGGACGAAAACTATCATGGCCAGTTCACGGCCTTCAATTTATTTATTTTAACGCTTGACTGCTCATTGGTCTAGGTAACTGTCACCTGAACTTACAATGAGGATAACAACCAATCCATCTCTCACAGAAGACAAAGACAACAGATGAGGTCTTCTAAGCTCACAATTTTATTAATAGGATAGAAACACGTTTAAAAAACAAGCTGCGAGTTATTAGGGTTTAATGAGTTAAAAGTGATAGGCACGGTGCATACTGGCATACAACAGCAGGTGCCACTGACTCCAGCTGTTTGTCTTGGTGATTGTCAGCATTAGCAATGTAGAGGCAGCATTGTCTTCGTATTAAAGCAGCTCAGTTGGATGACTTGAAACCTTTTCCTCCTGTAATTGGTCAGTGAACAATCATTAGGCTATACTGGGTTTGTGTGGTCGGATGGGAGGCCATGCACCTCAGTGATAGAACAGCGAGGGCACACTGGGCAATAAAAGTGACAAGTTTGACCATGACACACAGCGACACCGTCCGAGTGGAACAGGAAATTCACCAACTCTTTTCTTTCTTTTTGTCTAGGATGTATTCATTAAATCCCTAACTTGGGAAAATGTTGAAATTATCAGTAACTTTTCTGATTCAGAAAGTGCGTCCCAGCAATACTTGACTCCCTCCATCCATAATCTAATTATACCCACTTAATCTACAAGAATTCAATTTCCATGGGTAACAGCTCTTTGGGTCAGATCACTCCTGAGATGACAATTGAATTCTCCTGCACTTACAAACAAACTAATACCAAAAGCATGGCAGGAATGTGTGTGCGTGCATGTGTGCGTGCGCGCAATAGTCCTGAAAAGTGTCTTTGTGGCTCTGTGTGTATCTTTCCCAGCTCTGAACCAGCAGATTTGCTTAAGCAAAAACTACAACAGCTGGGCCATGTTCAGCTGTGTGTGGCAGCTGAAATATCACCTCATCCAGTACAATTACCAGACACACACACAGACATACACATAGAATATATGTGTGGCATTCTATTTGCCATATCATATCCTGAAAACACACCAAGTTTTTAGGAAATTATTGTTGTAATTTGCAGCAAGTGTTTTACAGCAAGTGTTATAGCAATTTGCAAAAACTGGAAACGTCTACTAGCACTGTAAAGTGATCCTGTGGCAAGGTGAAGAGCAAAACCTTTGCCCCGTCAAACCTTGTTAAATACACACACTAACATTTGCCCACATAAACATGCACAAACACATCCATAATTTACCATGCATACACACTGCCAATGACTTGAGCAACAGTCATCCGAGGTCCATTGTGACAATGGTTGGACAGTTTGTTGCCATGGAAAAATTGACCATGGCTGAACTTTTTTGGCGGTAGAAATCAACTGTGAAGAGCCAATCAGATTGTTGTGCTTTCTTGTATCTGTACAGCTGCAGCAGTGCGGTCAGCGCTGTCTGGCTGATAAAAACGGGTGAAGAGAAACTGATCATGCAGTGGAGCCAAGGATATGTAAAATTTAACTTTTTAAACTTTTAGAATGACCTAGAAATAGTGTTAGTGATTTTCCCATGATGTTCAATTTCCTATGCACCAAAACGTAACAAGGGAACACAAAAAAACCCGAAATCAATCAATTTTTAAATTCCCATACGCCTTCAGCATCAAGATCATGCTAAGCATATCTTATGAGAAATATGAGTGTTGTACATCCACACTATTATTGTAATAGTGATGGCAAATGGATAGTCATATGCCATTTGGTGCATGCTTTTATCCAAAGCGCATTGCAGTGCTATGAGTGTGTACATCATCAGCATGGATTGCCCCAGTGAGACTTGAACCGCCAGTCGTAGCAGTGTTAATGCCATGCTGAACCCATTGAGGTATACAGAACTGCCGTTATCATGAAAGCTTGAATCATAAACTGGTTGCCACTGTGAAAAAGGGAAACTCATCATGCAGTGGAGCCAAGGATATGTAAAATTTGCTAACTTTTAGAATGACCTAGAAATAGTGTTAGTGATTCTGTAGTGACAAATATTAAACAAATCTATCTTCTAAGATTGTAAAAATAAGCAGGAGAAGGTGTAGATCTCTGGAGTCTACATATCAATATAAAACCTGTCCAACAATTTAGATAAGAACAGTTTATATATGGAGAGAGAAAAAAATCCCTGATGTCCCTGATGTTTTTTTATGTGAATCCTCTGGATTTAGGATGCTTCAGTACATAAGGATCAAACCATGTCACTTCAGTTGGGGAATGACCTCCCTTACCACTAGACCAGGGTTCTTTAATTCCCGTCCTCATGGGCTATGCAGCGTCCAACAGGTTTTTGTTCCTTCCTGGCAGTTAAAGAGGCACACCTGGGCCAATGCCAAGTCGATACTTGTGACCTTGTGGAGATCGTTCTTCCCAACGATCTTCTCATGAAAGTAAGCACAGAGAAGCTTCCTTGCAATTTGAGAAGGGTGTGCTTCACATTGAGCATTTGATTATTTAAGACACAGCTGTTCAATTTCCCACCTGTTTCAACCGGCTCTGTCCTGTAGACTACAGCGCTGCTCGGATGTGATGCGTCGTTCTCGCAATGAATCTTGGGGCTTTCCATTGGCTTTCCATTTTTTTCTGTCTGAGGATGAACATCAGCTTTTACTGTGGTAGTCCCACCCTACTGCAAGACTGAATTCTCAATCACTTTGCTTCAATTATTAGCGACACAACAGCAGGGGCTCTGTGGATCGCAATGTTGGTCGGCCGGGCGGTCGGTCGGTCGCTCTGTTCACCACTTTTGGGCACATGGGTGAAAGTAGCTGCAGGGAGTTGGATTGCAGACTCTCAATCAAGACCCACGTCCGATTCCCACCAGGGACACTTCCACAAAATGCAGTGTTGCGGGGCTGTTTGACTCTTACTCTTGTTAATTTACTATTTGCATTTGGAAATTCTGTAATACTTAATTTGGACAGTCAAAATTCTATACCAAACACTACATCCATTTAGCGATTACCTGAGGTTCAGCATTCAATACCTCTAATTGAAAGATCGAGTCTGTAGAAGTGTTGCCATTTTGTCATCCCAGTAACTAACTAAGTTACTCACGATGATTTAAAAAGTATTACAATTAGTTCAATCACAGAGACTCTGGAAACACGAAATGAGTGAACATGAAATTATTTATTGAATGAGATTTGGCGGGACCCCCAAAGCTGGACAGTGGCTGGACCCAGATGGACTTCTCAGGATAGGGAAGGATGGAGTCCTGCAACATCAACCGTTTCTGCCAGCAACCGTTTTATTAATACATACAAAATCATTTAATAACATGATATTCTCAAATATGTAACCATTAGCTCCCTACTGTGGACTGCATGCACGACTTGACTGTTGACAGGTGATACAATGATAAATGTATGTATGGGAGCTGTAAACCAGATTTGTCCATAATGTCATAATTTCATTGTTTCATGAAGCAGTGGATGGTGCTGTGTACAAGCATCGGAAAGTGGGAAAAAAAATGTTTTTCTGTCCTTTGAAACATATTTTAACACTCCATGTTGCTGACAATTCATCAGTTTTCATAAATATGTAATGCAAATGATTGTATGCATGTCAGAACTTTTGATATAGACGACAAAGGGACTTTGACTGAGCAAGCAAGAGGTATGCATTTAAGCTGTGTGGGCTAATTGGTTGCAGCTGGACCGGTGATTGAGAACCGCTGTGCAAGGTGAGTCTCCCTGCTGGAACCTACATTTCCACTCCCATTCAAATGTTGTGATATCAATCATGTTAGGGATTAGACAGGGAAATTTGAAAATTGATTGATTTCTTTTGTGTTCTCTTGTTAGCTTTTAGGGCATAATAAATTCACCTTTAGTGTAGGAGAGGATAATACAGTATAAAGCAAAGCATTGCCAGAGATCACCTTGTATTTTTCCTAATCACCTACAGTATATCCGTTCTTGGTGCTGTGGGTCCCGACCTTGTAAAGTACATTATTTTGTGGCATACAAAGCATCTTTTTTGCCAACAGCTTCTCCCTCTGAGGCTGATCTTATTAAGCTTTTACCTCCTTGCTCTGACCTCTGAAAGTTTTCTTGTATACCTTTGTATCATTGAGAAATAGACAATAATTGTGTCTAAATTGAGAATTTAGACACAATTACCTTTTAATGTGTTGTTCGGAATTTATTAACCCTGGTAAATATGTTATACGACTGTATTTCAAGGTTCTCTCATTGCCTTAGTTCACACCATTAATTCTTAAATTGAATTGCCACTAAGGTTGCAGTACACAGTTATGGAGGGAAAATATGACAAAAAAATATTCCCTGGTAAATGAGGAGTATCATTATAAAATTAGATATCCACTGCTTGAATAAAAAATAACACCTACCCATAACATCCATTCTTTCTCTTAATAAAGTTGAATTTCTCATGCCCCATGAGGTTCAATTTCCTATGCACCAAAAAGTAACAAGGGAACACAAAAGAAACTAAATCAATCAATTTTTAAATTCCCATACGCCTTCAGCATCAAGATCATGCCAAGCATATCTTATGAGAAATACAAGTGTTGTACATCTACGCTATTATTGTAATAGTGATGGCAAATGGATAGTCATATGCCATTTGGTGCACGCTTTTATCCAAAGCGCATTGCAGTGCCATGAGTGTGTACATCATCAGCATGGATTGCCCCAGTGGGACTTGAACCACCAGTCGTAGCAGTGTTAATGCCATGCTGAACCCATTGAGGTATACAGAACTGCCGTCATCATGAAAGCTTGAATCATAAACTGGTTGCCACTGTGAAAAGAGACCATCAAAGACAGTGGGCATGAAGGCAGAGCAGTTTATTAGGACTAAGGATGAATCTAAGTTCATATGGAAATGGCCGCATTAAATGCATAGAGCATAACTGAGACGTCCGTATGAAAAGTGCTTCACAATGGGCCTTTTATAATGTTTCTCTGTACATGTCAAAGCAATCTGAAGCAACATAATCTTGCAATCATTTCATTTATACAGAACATCTTGTCACTGACATGCATATAAGAATACAATCCACTTTTGCAGAGTGTATAACATGTTGACCACAGACAGTCAGATGTTATTTGAGATGGTCACATTGCTTTTTAACTGCAAGAAAGCAAACATAAATAGCCAGGGAGGAATCATTTGCAACAACATCTTAAAAATCTTATAGCCTGCCACACCTTCCTTAACAGCTCACTGTGGCAACAAATCTGATGTGTGGAAAAAATGCAGCACTTGGTGGACCAAGTGAATTAGAATCGATTAGTAACTAGGTTTTCAGTTCAAGCAGTGCTAAGTCAATAACTTTGGCCACAATGTGTTCTGTGAGGTTTAAGGTATGCGGGAGAGTCTCTGGTACTGTTGGTTTCGTAATTATGTGTTTACATTGCGTTTGCCCGAGGAAAACAATCTCAAACTATTTAGTTCTAACTATACCAAGACTGACTATTTCAAAATACAAAAGAGGACCACTAGAATAAATAGTGTAAGCGTTAACTAGCATGACTTGTTGACTTTACTTTAATGTTGAATACTACCATTCCATGTTCTGCGCATGCTAATTTCAGATGCTAGAGAACAAGTCACTTGATGAACAGCTGTGTGTTTCTTCTTAATGCTGCAGTGGTCTTGTAGTAATTAAGAGCAATGTATCAATGGATAAGATAATAACACACGCTGCATTTGATTGGGGTTTGCAATCTTTTTTTTTTTGCATTCTAGCTGATAACAAATGAGAATTAATTAATGCCTTCATCTTGATATCTGGTTTAATAATTAGGTGTCTTGCGTGGGGCGCCATTTCACACCATAAAACGCCTCCCCAGAAATAATGGCCTTGTTTCACATTTGGTCACCCAGCACCCAGAGGGCCTCACTTTTAATCACATTTTTTCCAAGCCATTAAAAATAGCAAATGACATTTACTAGACGGTGGAGGGAAAATAAACAAGCCTCTAATTGTCCCACATTGAATATTGTCCCTATGTTGGAGTCTAAAATGGTTTCTGTTTCACTTGTGGCTATGGTAATATGGAGACTTCTTATTGACTTCTGATTTGCTGAGAGCGAATACATCCCTCCGACAGTTTGGCTATACACCCAATTCTGCAGGTCATGTCTTTACAGCAATACCTCCTTTTTCCATGCCAAAAGTCTGCACTGTGTGCACCGGGCAGCATTAAGTGCTCTGCATGTTTTAAGCGTTAACAGTAAATTCTGGAAGTTCAAAGGGTTTTCAGTCGGCATGTGAGCTGGGAAGACAGATTCTTTTAAAGGGATGGTGAACTTTGGTAGTAGCTTGGGTTGTATAGGTTCCTGGACATGATGTAACCCCAAAATCGGTGATTCTCTGTTATCTGGTGCTCCAGTAGAGATGATTGGAGAATTGCATTTTTTTCTCTCCCCATTCACTGTCATTATATGGCGAAACAGGTCTGAAAATCACACTTTTAGCACATAAACAAGCATGAACAAAGCAGGTTCTGACAATATATTTAAAAGAAAAAGCTATTCATGCTGCTGAATTGTTTGTGAGTAGACTACTTCTGCTGATTTTTTTTTTAAGTGAATCGCTTTCTTTATGCTATTAAACCAACAAGTTAAACAACGAAATCCAGTCCGAAAAATTTTGGTGTTTCACTTGTTCAAAATGAAAACTTAAATAAACATTCACTTAAAAACATTCCAACAGAAGTGCTATTTTTTTATATACAGTATATTGTCAGAACCTGCTTTGTTCACGCTCATTTATGTGCTAGAAGTGTGATTTTCAGACGTGTTTCGCCATACAGTATAATGGCAGTGAAAGGAGAGAGAAAAAAACGCAATTCTCAAATCTCCTCTACCGGAGCAACAGATAACAGAGAATCACTGACTTTGGGGTTATATCATGGCCAGGAAGCTACACAACCCAAGGTGCTACCAAAGTTCACCATCCCTTTAACTAATTTGATTGTTTCGGGTTGTCCGACGGTAGGTCCTGAACCAATTTGAAATTTTGACTCAGTTTCTTTGGCCAAACGATCGACTTACAAGTGTGGTTCAAATGAACAATTGATTTGTGAATTGAGCTATCACTAAACGACAGTAGCCATGATCAACTCAGTAGTTGCCTAATGACACAGTGTGATTTATTGTTACCTCCGCCAAGGAGGTTATGTTTTCGGTGCCGTTTGTTTGTTTGTTTGTTTGTTTGTCTGTTAGTAGGATTACGGAAAAACTACTGGCTCGATTTTCATGAAACTTTGTGGAAGGGTGTAGCATGGGCCAAGGAAGAACCCATTAAATTTTGGAGCGGATCCGGATCCGACTCACGAACAAGGAATAATAGCATGAACCTTGGCGGAGGTCTGCGCTCTCCGAGCGCCCTTCTAGTTTTTTTTTATTTTTATGAACGTTTGGCATTTTATTAACCCACAGCACTGAGGGCTTCAGGCTGTAGCTTCAGAAATGTCAGGACTGATCCAGCTCTTCCATGATGTTCTATATAGGATCTAGTCATATCTCTTGGCATGTGGTCCTGTCAACACCTCTGGTTGCTTTTAATGCCTTCCTGACTTGATATCCCTTTCCCGTCCTTCTCTTCCTCTCTCCTCCTCCTCCCACTGTTACGTTCTTGTTATTGTTGTTGTTGTTGTTGTTATTCCCTGCTTAAGAGAACCCCCATGGCCTCAGCTGGTGGAAACAGCACTATCTTGATGTTGCAGATGCATCCCATGTCTGACACAGAACAGGGCTGACAAAGAGGGAAAATCTCATTAAGGTACAAGACAGATTTTTCTCAGGGTGTGAATTATGCAATAACGAACAGAAAAGCCCATAGAAGGCATGCTTGTTCTATTGCTTCCAGTAATAAACTGACTTTGATTAAAAGGATAAGGTAGTAAATGAAAAAAAAAAAAAATCCCATAGGCTGTCCTGACATCACGCAGTGCTTGTTGTGCTGATGATCCTCCTTTCACTCTTCTAAATACCATTACAATTAAAAAAGAATAATGACTGAGAAACAAGGTTTAATATTTGCATATAGTTCAAACAAAAAAACTGCTATTTATAGCCAAACTGAAGAGGAAATTAATGTAAATATTGATTATACACAAATCAGAGATTGTCACACAATTAACCAACTTATTGTATTTTGATATTTCGATCAAAGCTCTCTTTCTTTTTCTTTCTGTTTCCTCATATACATATAATCATAATGTCAGCTCCTTAAAGATGCATAATGACATTGACATATGCTTATGACTTCCTTATGACTTCTGACCTCTACGCCGTCTAAACAGTGCATACCATAATTCCCCTAAGCAATGCGCAGTGCAAAAAGCATTATACACAAAAACACAAAGAGCCTAAACAAATGTGGTGCTGATGAGCATAGTAGTGAAAAACAGGACAATGAAAATGAAAGCAAAGTGTTTCTCCAGCACATGCAGGAGGATGAGGTTGTGCTTTATGAGCATGTGATCACGTGTCTCATTTGTTGATATAGTATCTTGTTCTTGGTGCATGAGCAAAATTGATTTTCCCTCGGAATTTCATGGGCTAATTGTCATTCAGTTGAGGCTATGTTACAAGTTGATAAGCCATGAAAATTAAAAAAGGGAATTTGCATTGGTTTTTGGGGAGGGGAGAAATTGATTTTTCTTGTAGATTAAGCAGCAATACGCAGGCCTATTCGGATGAAAATCATTATGTAAATAAATGGAGCTCTTCCTTGGGAAAATGATTAGCACACAATTAGCACATCTTTATGCAAGAAAAAACTATGGTTAACTTTGAAAGGTAGGAAATCTCAGCCTCCTGTGAAGCCACAAAGCCCTGAAGAATCATTATTGTTATCTATTCACTTCAAACAAATCAAACTGAAACATACCCTACTTCTACCCCAGATAGATAGATAGATAGATAGATAGATAGATAGATAGATAGATAGATAGATAACAAAAATTCAAACTGTTTCTATGATATGTCTGAATGGGAAAACAATACAATTGCTATAACATCGAGCACTGACTAAACATTGCACCTCTACTTGCTGCCCTGTCTCAGCAACTGCAGTGGGAAACGGGAGTTTACACGAGGCAAAGGGAGAATAATATTTGAATCCCCAAGTGGTGCTTGCTGCTTGCGGTCGTAACAACCTATTTCTCCACCTCTGTGGGTAATTTTATCTATCTGTTTTTGGTGTTTCATGTACTTGTTGTGAGCATAATGATAATGAACCCTTCCTGCTGTTTTTCTTTGTAATACATCTTAGTTGTTAAAAGAATTCCTATAACTTGCCGCTTGGAAAGGCAGCAGGGAAAAAATGATTTCCTTACTGTAGTGGCTGAAACGCATCACAGCATGAAAACGCATTTTCAACTCTGACTCAATGCCTTGCAGGCCTTTACTATGGCACTAGCTGTAGCCTTTGCCTGTGTAGCTTCATGTAGCTGACTTCCATTGAACTGGCTTCTTGATTTGTAGCCTGTGACATATGCCACTGTGAAGAAACCTTAAGAAGTTCAGGATTTTACAAGGAGAAACTGAGAGACCCAAGACACGTGGGCTGTATGCATGTGTGCAGTGATAGGGGCTGTGGGTGTGGGTGTGTGTGTGTGTGTGTGTGTTTGAATACATACAATCACATGTACATGCCCCTACCTGCTTAAGCTCTGAGCAACACATTAATTTATATACATGAGGTGTACAAAATAATGGAAACAACTTTGAAGTAACTAACAATTGCAAAGGCAACTACACAAGCAGGACATATTGATTGAATTTGAATGTCAATATGTTAGCTTTAAAAGAGGTCTGACGACCACTTTTATATGTGACTTTTCAAAGCAACATAAGGCACATAACCTGGTGTAAGGAGGACTAAACCTAGATGCCTGAGCAATGGGTAAAAGTTATATTATCTGATTAGTTATCTTTCACCTTTTTTCCCTACATCCAGATGGATTTATATTTGGAGAAATTCAAAGCACTCCTTAAAGCCACATCTGTTGCCATGGTGGATTCATAGTGGAATGGGAAGCCATTTTGTGGGAGTCAATAGGTCCAATGATTAGCACTGCAAGGTCATATGGTCATAGATAGTAAAGAATATGAGGTCATTTTACAGGACCAGGTGCACACTATGGTGTAAACACCGTTCCCTCATGTTTTTCCTATATTCCACGATGATAATGCCCCCATACATACTGCTAAACAAATTTAAGAACAGTTTCACAAACACCAGGATGAAGTCAACTGTCTTCCATGGCCTCCTAAGATCACCAGATCAAAACATCTTTGAACATTATACATCATGTCATTTAGTAGACGCTTTTGTCCAACACAACTTACAATAAGTGCATTTTGTCAACAGTAGTCACACCGACTGTATATCACAGTCTTCATCAGCTAAGCCTTCAATAGGAATAAGTAGCATTTAAAAGAATCAGAGAGGTTTTTTTTTTACAATTAAGAGTGAATTGAACCTTTTATGGGAAGTTCTAAAGCACAGAGTGTGAAGTACATTTCCAACTCATTTAACCCTCAAAGAACACAAAGTCTTTCTTTCTTAAATAATGGTCCAATACACACAGTTCGTGATGTATGACAGTATTCCAAAGGGGATTGAAGCTGTTTTGAAGGCAAAGGCTGGCCCTCCTCCTGGTTTAAGTGCTTGATATTCATATATTGTTACGTGTTTCAGTTATTTTGTCCACTCACTGTAGACTGCAGCGTCCGTAGGATGACTTCACACTAGATTTTTGATTCTGTGAACCCAACAGGAGCTGACCCAGCACGGTAGTCTCAGGTCAGTTCCTGCCTCTAATTGCTTGATAATTCCCTCAGGCTCAATTAGGTCGAGGTTCCAGCTGTGCAGATTTTAATTTCTCAGTGGGGCCAACAAAAGGATAAACAAGTGATGAGGGAGATAAGTCTCTCCATAAACAAAAACAATTACTTTATCTACATGCACACCAATACTTAAATCTTAATGCAATTATAAAAGTACTGCCGTTAAAATATGGGTCATGTACAAACCGTAATCTCATTATGTTACTTCATGGGTCATATCCAGAATTAATTAATTAATTGTGTGACTATGTGGAGCAGTGCAACATTAGTCACATTACTCTGACTAAGCCTGTCCATCGGAGGATTTATGAGTCATTACAGTCACCTAATGTACCTTGATTCAGTACATTTTTTTTTTTACAGTCGCTATCTTTGTTAACGGAAGTACAATGAGAATAATATCACTGCAGATTATTTAGGAGGGAGGGAAATGATTGACATTGTTTGTTGCCTGTAGGGGAGGAATCACATTCAAGCACTTAATCATCATATGCCAAATGGGATCACAACAGGAATATAAAGAAAGCCTTCTTTTACCATGCAGGTAAACAGCTTAATCAAATTATTCTCATAATCAAAGCAAGTGTCATAATGATAATATATAACTGTATTCATGTAAATATGAGAAATGCAGTGCAATTACACACAAGGATAAGCTAAAGATTTATTCAACTTTTGTGCATCTGTATCTTGTTTTTTCTGTGGGCATTTCTATAGCAGCTATTAATTGGTCACTATTTGGATTTGGGCTAAATCAATGCTGCTGAGGTGGAGACTTAGGCTGGATTCAGACTGGGCCAAGTCGGGCTCAGGTCACGGCAAGCTTTGATTTTTAAAGCCTTATCAAAGCTCTCATTCAAACAAGGTAAACTGGCAGATTTTATCAAGTCACTGTGGGACTTATGCCCACACCCATAGCTACATAATGCATTCTCTCTAAGGTTACCATAATGAGTTCTGACCCCTTCAATTAATCCGCACATACTGTAGTATTCCTGCTGTTAAACACGTTATTGTGTATTAATAAAGATCCTCATTAGCTGTACACAAGGGTGATAGCTATTCTTCCTTGGGTCCTTCTGTATATTCAGTGCTCAGAGTCTGGGCAGGAAGATGTTATTGTAGGTCAAATTAGTTATAGCTATAGAGAATATCTATGTTTCATGTTCCAGTGTGAATAATTAGTTATTGTTTCATTTGTTAGAGGACATTGGCATGACTATGATGGGTTGTATATAAGTGACTTAGAAGTGATTGAGGGTGCCAGCTGGATGTGCATTTCCTTATTAGTCCTCCATTCTCAATCCACAATATCTTGGGATATATACACAACTTTGGATGGTTTCTGGTTTTGAATCCACCCTCTTGATATTCTTAACAAATGTATTCCATGGAGACTAGTCTATCCTGGAGATATGTTGGGAGTTCGTGTGTATCCGACAGCCAATTACAACATCAGTTGCAGGACAAGACTGATAAAATTCCTGAAAACTGTAATTTCTACCCTCCAGCACAATTCCTCTGATTTTCCCTAATTTATTAAACATAGCCATGGGAAGCTTTAACCCCCGAGTTACTTTCATATACATTCAAATGCGGATGCACAGAGGTTTGAGGAAGAGGAGAAGCGTTTTATGGCCAGTGGATCGCTTGTATGTATTGGTCACTGTTTAATTAAACAGTCTGTGTGTGTGTGTGGGTGTGGGTGTGGGTGTGTGGATATGTACTGTGAGTCAGAGTGAACATGAGCCAGTGTCTACTTGTTTATGTCTCTGCTGTCAGTGCCTGCATGCCCGTGTTTGTGTGTTTCTCTGTGTGTGTGTGTGTGTGTGTGTGTGTGTGTGTGTGTGTGTGTGTGTGTGTGTGTGTGTGTGTGTGTGTGTGTGTGTGTGTGTGTGTGTGTGTGCGTGTGTGTTTCTGTGTGTGTGTGTGTGTACGTGCATTTGTGAGGGAGAGAGGTTGAGCATTGTGGTATTATACTTGTCACATACAATTAACCTTGAGAAGAGTGCTCAGTCTCCTGTGTCCGTCAGGGCTCTGTTTCTATTAGACCGGGGGGTTTAGGCAAGCTCCAGTGGGGATAAGACACAAGCTGAGGAGGGTTAAAGGAGCCTTTGCCTAAAATAATTCAGGAATGTTGGCTGCTGTCTGTCTAGATCCCCACTGCATCAACTCCCTGGGGATAGCTTTATGCAAGTGAGTAAATTAAATGGACAACAGCACATCATCATTAAATTCCTCTCTGTTAGAGCCCAGGATGGGTTTTATGGCATGTGTGCAGTTTCAAGTATAAACCAATCTTGGAGCAGTATAGGCTGAAAATTTGTGCCACTAGACTGAATTTGAATTAGAGCATGTGCACTGAATTTGTGTGTCCACTGCTTTTCCTAATTGCCCGGCTGTTGCGTAGACCTGGAAAGCTTTTGGAGAGTTGAATTTGAAATTATGGCTTGTCTATTATTTGAGAGGTTGAATGGAGAAACTGAATATTGAGAAGTGAATTTCCAACAAGTAAATGCAATTTTATGTTAAACAGAAATGGAATTTAATTTCAAGAATCAAACTCAAATTCGGTGCACATAATTAAATGTCACTTGTCTAGTGGCATAAGTTTCAGCCCATAGAGCAGACAGCAGCTCCATATGCCGTAAAAGCATGACCATTCATTAGCTTGTATATTACGTGGAATAAATCACTAATGGCTGAGCCCCGGCCATTTCACTTCTTACTTTGGAGGCCGCTGCATGAGGCTGCACAGATTGTAAAAATCAATTCTCTCAGAGGGGGGTTCCATATTTACTGTGATGTTTATAGATGAAGGTTTGGAGAAACAGAGCACCGGGTCTGAATTTGGAATGAAGACGGATGGAGCTGTCAGGTGTTTAGGGCACCATCGAGCTGCGGGAGGCTGCGGGGTTAGCTAAGGTACATGTAACCACTACTACTCCGGCCGTCTGGCTTCCTGCTGAAACAAGACGTTTGAATACAACCTGATCTCACAGAAAGATGTGAAATGAACACGACATGTTAACACCAAATGTGAAGGAGACACAACTATAAACAGGGAGTAGTGTCAAAATGAATGGAAAGTAAGGGTGTTGTGGTCGGGGTGGTGGATGGGTGGATGAGTTTGTCTTCAATGCCGGCGACTGGGGTTCAAATCCCAGCGTTTACGAAGGACATTTCTACCATGAGTCACAGTAACATTTTTCTTATTTAATCATGACCAAAGCCGTTCCCAAACCTTAACCAAAGTTGTTTTAGTTGCCTAAACTTTTTTTTTGATTAATAGACAAAACTAACATTACAACACAAAACACACAGAACTGACACAGAAACATAAACATGTAGAAACATCAGAAACAATGTTTTGTTTTTTGTTTATAACGGGGCTGTGATCTCCATTCTGTCTAGTTAATATTCTTGCCTAAATTGAACTGTTAGCCTTTGGAACGGAGGAACGGAAAAGTTCATGTTCATTTCACGTATTTGTGTGAGATTGTTTGTTTATTTGAATAACACCTTTGGTACACTATGGTTCAGCCCCCCCCCCCCCCCCCCCCCTCCCCTGCATATCCACCCCTCTGCCACCACAGGGGGTGGGTGGGTGGGCTGGCTGGCAAAGATGCGAAAACTGTATTCAAACAGACAAGAACATTAATTCAGTCCGTATCAGTACAGTGGTCAAACCTCTTTCTGGAGGTCTTTCATGATGGGGAAAGCACTATCTGACATGTTATGGGTCCCAAGGAAGGACTTTAGAGCATATCAAAGCTCCGCCATGAGAATCTCCTCTAATGGCCTCAGCAGCACAAACCAGCTGAATGTGGAAAATGCTGATATTTTTTTCCCTCAGGCTTAGTTTCGAAATTAACGTCTGGCTTTTAAATTAATGTGTACGGTCTTGTGAAATGAACCCCTCCTCCTTCTTCAGCAAATCACTTTGCATCAGGTGTTACCCCTTTAATCTTTATGTATAGTGCCGAGCTGTCATCTTGAGTTCCCATTAACAACAGCGGCCACAGTGCCAGTGGTCACAATGCCGGTGAGTAATACGATGTTTACGGTGTCCTTTTCTCTCACTGTGAAGGTTCATTTATAAAACTTATTACAATACACTATTCTAACTCAACAAAATCTGATTACACTATTCATAGCATAACTAAAGCAAGGCAAGGCAGTTATGATCCATAAAACAGTTAAACTTCAGCTGTTTCTCAGGGGTTACACACAAAAGACAGACATTAGCACTATAGAAGTACAGTAAGCCTTCCAAATCATGTTTTCATAATGAACAGATAATAGAGGACACAGGAACCCGCCTTGTTGTTATTATATTCCTGAGGCTATTACAGAAAGAGTCTATTGTCGGAACAGAAAAAAGGGACTGAAAGAAACACAGCACTGTCAGGTTTGTCAAAAAAAAAAAAAAAAGAGAGTGCTGAACCTGACAGTTCAATCAAAACACGGGTAATAGTTCATTTTATCTGTGTTCATGTTCCTAAGGCGGTATCATGACCAGACACCTGCAACCCAGGGAAAATGCTAGCACAGTGAGAGGGCCTGCAACTTCAAACAGGGCCAGGGATTTGAGTCAAGGATTTTAATCGGCAGTGGCATTATCCAGGCCTGCAGGCACCTATCTGTGGAACTGTTTATCTACGGACAGACTTGGGTCTCTGCAACACAGGCTAGATGGTCCTTTGAGGATGTGGGATTTACTGTCAGGAATGTTGAAAATTAATTCACAGTGTATGCTCCCTACATGCATGAGCTTCTAGGTTTGAGCTGAACTCCTTGGTAATTCATATGCAGGTTATCTAAGAGAGAGAGAAAGGGTGTGTGAGAAGGTCATTTTCCGTTAATACAATCCAATTATTAGATATATTCCAATTATTAGTCATCTGTCATTATATAGTCCTGTGATAATGAGTGTAAATGATTGATTTATCATTTCTTCAGAAAATTATAAAGTCTGTGGTGGTGATGCCAGGATTAATCTGAATACAAAGGTTATGGAGATATTGATTGTAGTAGAGGACTGGATAGACTATTGACTAGAGACAGTTGACTATTGCTTTGTCTACTTCAATATTTAGAGCTGAAATTTGTTTGCCACACATCAAAGGAAAGGAAACATGGTGAAAACTTTGCTAAAGATGTGAATGGTGATGGCAAATTTACGAATGGTCAAGGTTTTGAGCTCATGATTGGTTTTAATAAAAAGTCTGCTTGCCAAATTGAAACATAGCCTAAGTATAACGCCTTTCAAGTCAAAAAGTGCTGCTTTTGTCAGGGTAAAAACTGTCAGACAAAAGATTCTAGCTGGATAAAGAGGCAATTCTAACAATACAGGAGTAGCTTGTCAGATGTTCAGAAAGATGTTGTGCAAAATTTTTCAGACAAAGAGCAGATTGCGGAGTCTAGGCAGGATGTGATAATGTGAGGTTTAGAGTGCATAAGAGGTCAACATGTGGGGCAGCACTCAAGCATGAATGTTTGAAACTGTGCGGCTGTAAGGAAGGGCGTTGCTGAAAAGTAGCGTGTGTACTCAGTCAACTTTCCCTGGGCAAATTGGATCAAACACATTACCAGGCAATTCCAGTTTACGATTCAAGCTGATGTGCTTTTTGATGTGACCATTGATGGTGTATGAGATGCATCAGGTATTGGCATGGAGTCTAAAATTTGGCAGTTGTAGTTCTTTGTGGGAAAGAAGGTCCTTGAGTTGCATCCCTCTAGCCTAAGTAACACTAGGCTTAATGCTAGCAGAATGTAAAGACACAGCAGTAAGAAATGTCGTACCTACACTAGCAACTGGGTGAAAATGGAGACTCAAAGAAGCAGTTCATGAGCATAACGATGGATTGGGCTGTGTCTATCCATCCATCCATCAAATAGATATTTCAGGTGCTATCTCAGACACTATTGGTCTGATTTTGACAGAATTTGGAGTGATTGGCATAATGGTGGTGATTAAAGGTCAAAATTTGTAATTCAAATGTGGTATCTCAAGACACCACTGGTCCAATTTAGAAACTTGGAGGGATGACGCATTTTGGCTCTGTGCACTGGCGTCTAACTCTGAACACTAATTCGCCTGATGGGGGACTATAATTAAAGACCCCATGAAACAGAATCTTCACTTCCTTGATTTTATGTATTTCCTGTTGAAACAGGATGTTGGGGCGGGACATAACACAATGAGGGATCATTCAAAAGTCTAAACCCATGGAATATCATTCAGAGAGAGAGTAAGGCAGTTGTATTTGATGGGACAGGCGGAGGGGTGGCATTGTTTAAAAATATGTGATGTTTTATTGGTTGTAATGTTTATTTATACCTATTGGTGCAGTATGAGGTCACCAGAAAGTACAACTAATTGGAATTCATTTCATGGGAACTTTAAAGGTTAAAACCTCTAACTTTGAAAGGCCGTAACTCCTACACTTGCCAGATTGACACAAAACTTGCCACACACATCTGGTAATCCTTACAAATTACACTGACTGGACTGAGGAGGGTGCTATGATTAAAGGTCACACTTTTTAACTCAAATGTGAGTATCTCAGACCACCAGACCACCACTGGTCCGATTGGAGGACTGCATCATTTGTGGGGGACAACATGTTTCTTCTGTTACTGCCTCCACCTCTTTTAATTCTGTCTTTACCTGCTTTCTATCCATTCTGTGTCCACTTCTTTTTCTGGCTCTATCTTTTTCATCTTCTCCTGTTTTGCGTCAGCCAAATCTACATAACAGTTCTTTAAACATTTACTGCTACATTGCAACATTATCAATTTTAGGGATTGGCTGTAAAGCTATGAATCCTATTTTATCTTTATCAACAGTTTTTCATCTCACAGTCTTTCAGTAGTAATTCAAGTGCAGTTTGCTGACTGCTATATTACTATTATTTTTTTATTAATAATATTGTCAATAGCATTTCTGAAATTTGAAATTGCTATACAACACCTGGACTGAATCAGAACCCTTTATGGAATTTCATTTCCCATTGCTTGTGTCCTGACTGACATTTCCCTCAGACTTTCAGCCTCTCACCTGCAGTTGTCTTTATCCATCTGGATAAAGATGCACTTACTCTTTCTGCCTGCCTCCCTCCGTTGCCTGTCTTCATTTTTTTTTTGCTTCTTCATTTTCCGTCCTCCTTTCTTCCTATTAAAGGTATAACTAGCAATATGAAGATAGATGCTGATTGTTTCTAGCTACAATAATAAAAATAATAAACAATTTCTATAATGCTTTGTTTTTACACAAAGTGTTTCACAATTTAAAGAATAAAAACACATAAATACACAAATAGGACATACATAGACATACATAAGACATACACATGGAAAGATAAGAAGAGATAAGAAGAAGAGTAACAATAACAATTTTATAATAGTATTAATTGAAAGAAGATACAGAGTTCGATCAATGTATTTCTTAAGGCAAATTGTTACAAAGTTTAGATGCCCTGACTGCTAAGACTCGATCACCTTTAGTTTTTAATCTGGCCTTTGGGACAGTCAGAAGAGTTTCGCCTGCTGATCTAAGACTGCACTTCTGCACATAAGGAGATAACAGCCCTGAAGTGTATGCTGGAGCCAGGCCATTTATTGCATTCTGAACAAGTTACAGACAAGATAAACCTTTCAGATTGAGGCAAGAATACAGGGAGTTGCGGTAGTCAATCTGAGATGAAATGAAGGCATGGATGACTTTCTCCAGGTCAGCAGTAGAAAGAAATGATCTACTTTTATAGATATTTCTTAACTGATAGAAGAAAGACCAAACAATTGTTTGGATTTGCTTCTCAACATTTCTTGCCGCTGGTTTGATGTTAGTTGTTAGGTTTCCAAGATCTTCTTCAATTATAGAAGCTGCATTTGAAAGGTCAAAAATAACAAATTCAGACTTGTCATTGTCAAGTTGCAGAAAATGTTGAGACATCCAACAACTACGATCTGATAGACAGTCTTTAAGAGTGTCAAGGCTATAGGATTTACTGGCAATTACAGCTGTGCATTGTAAGCATAACAATGAAAGGAAATGTTATGTCTACGAATTAAATGAGCTAGAGAAAGCATGTAGATAGAAAAGAGAATAGGACCTAGGATGGCACCTTGAGGTGCTCTATAACTTTTTGCAGCAGAAGATATAGAATTACACATAGCAACAGAGAACTGTTTGTCAGTGAGATACAATGTAAACCAGTTAAGAGCAATGTCTGACATTCCTACATAGTCTCTTAGATGATCAATTAGGAACAAAAAGCAGTACTGTCAAAAGCAGTACTAAGATCAAATAGGACTAGGATTGAACATTCACCAGCATCTGCTGTTAAAAGAAGATAATTTGTGTCTCAGTATTACAGTCCCTGTCCTATGTTTTGGAAACCGGACTGGATTGGACTTTTTCAAATAAATTGTTACAACTTAAATACTTAAATAATCAATTAATTGTTTGTACACAACTTAATCTAAAATATTTCCCAGGTGGTGCAAAGGTCAGGTGTTGCAATCTGATTTCTAATCTTCTCAGTCTTCTCTGTAAAGTAAAGATCAAGTACTTTTCACTTTCCTCTTGAGAGTGATCAATCTTACCAGACATCGGTGCATTCACCACTTAGTTAATGGCCTTGAATAACGTTCTAGGGTTATTGTTGCTCTCGGCAATAAGATCAGAAAAATAAGTGCAATATTAAATTCTGACAATTCCTTCATGCGTAAATGAAAAACAACAAGTTTACTACTCTCCCATTTACCTTACGCTTTCCTCCACTCTCTAAATAGCACAAGTCTGCTCATTGAACCATGGAAAGCTTTTGACTTTATGTTTTCATTTGGATTTAAGAGGAGCAACATCATCTAGAGCAGCCAAGCAAATGATGTTAAAGTTTACAAATTGTGGGGTAAACTGTCAGAAATTGAATCAGGACATAAATGATTAAAAACTTGTTGGAATTTAACAGCAGTGGAGGAGTTTATCGCACGGGTCTGAATGCAGGTAGAAGTGGTCAAAGGTCATTACAAGGTGCATGACCACGCTTATGTGTTGGTCCTGTTACAGATTGTGTGAGGTTGAAGGAATCAATAATATTAGAAAATTCCTTAGCCAAATATTATTTGGATGACATGCATGGATGTTAAAATCACCTAAAATAATAACCTTGTCTTACCTGGACTCAGAAAAATCAGCGATGAAATGATTGATGTGTTTAGGATCAATATTCGAAAAACAATAAAAGAAAACATAAAAGGCTCAAATGAAGAGAAATCACTAAATGACAGTGTTATACTTAAATCTGTTCTCATGGATAACAGCTAGACAGCTAGATAAACCAATACCTGCAAGTTTCAATTCATTCTCTACATGTACTCTCGATATTATGGGCAATATCCATGTAATTGTGTATATTTTTTATAAGCAATTTTACCATATATCAACCATAAAAAATAAGAGTAAGATATTATGTCTTGGTTTACTATGCATTCATAACACCTGGATAAGAGCTTCCTAACAGCTACAATACTTGGCACATTCATGAATTGATTGAGTCCCCATGTCGAGTCTTCATTACTTGTACATGTAATACTTAATACTTATGACATAACAGTGGAACAATGTGTAAATTTATTGACAGGAAATATAAAAAAAATCATAATTAAAACGATGCCTTGTAACAATGAAGCTGTTTTTTTCCATGTTTCTTACTCTTTTGAAAAACAGCCTTGTAACACACATTTTCAATTCTAGTCATAATGCATATTTTTCAGTTGATGTTTTCAGTTAATGACAATTGCCAGAAGGACTTTTAATTCTCAAGAGTTCACTCAAGAAATGTGTACACTGTTCAACTGCAAAGTCACAAATTTCAAGTATTACATGAGCATCGTATTAATGCTGGCATAAGCATTGAATCAATATTAATCAATTTGCCATGTAGATGTTATCAAGATGTTATTCAGGTATTACAAATGTGTTACAAACCAGAGACCATAGTTTGTGCATACATTCCTCAATTGTTATACACAGTTACAATGTAGTTAAAGGTCCACAGACATGGGTGACAAACCCCATTCATGGGGCCTCTTCTGACCTCCCTTTCCATGTATTTCAGTGCTCCCAGACACGTCAGTCCCATCATGAGTGTTTATCCATATGAGCCCCTCTCTGGATGCCACCTGTGTCCATTCCAAATAATCAAGCCTTTGGCCAATCCTTGTCGCTCCAGATGACCAGCATACTTATTCATTCACCCCAAGGCTTTGAAAGAGTCATCTGTGACAATAACAAAGCAACGAGCTGACCTCCAGTCTTCTAGCCCCATCTACCCTACTGTCATCTATCCTGTAAGCACATCCCAATCATTTCCATGTTAGTCAAACATTTTCATGTTTTTTTATTCTATTTCTGAGGGGCACAAATTGCAATATCTGAGAAATGAGCTCATCTACATCGCTCATTCCTTTGTTTTGGGATATAAATTCATTCATAGGCATCAACTTCACTGTTTATATTTGTCTAAAAAACAAATTTCAAGCATTTAAGCATAAGCCTTTAGATCAAAATGGCTTTAAGATAATGAAAAACATAGTATGTTCAAGGGAGATTACCATTCAACTGTAGGACCTGGGTCCAAGGTCCCCTGTCGGCAAGTGTCTGCCCTGGGCACTGTTCCATAATCAGTCAATAATACTACATTATTAACAAAATTAAAAATAAATTATTAATAAAATAAAAAATTCCTCCTCTCAAGCTCCTTCTCCCTCTCACACTCCTTCACCTTCTTCACCTCCACAGCTCAGTAAACTCCAGCCAGTTTGAAAGCTGTCCTCCTTTGCCCTCAAGACTTCCTGCTGGCTTGCCTTTGACAGGTGGCAATAAAAACCTAAAGCATCATCCGATTTGTCATCTCTAAAAGCCTAAACCAAAAACATTCGGTTGGATAACTTTTTAAATTGTCAGGTTAAATGACAGGGTAGAAGCATGCATCAACTTAAGATGAATATGATGTATTTTTAAGCTGTGAAAAGGTTTGTTAACATCTGTACGGTTTGAAGTGAAAAATGACACACATGAATGTATTGATGAAAATCTGCCCTCTTGAGATGTAGTATTTTTCAAAGAACAAATACTTATGGGAATTTTAGGATTTCAGATACGTGCTAAGAGATGCAGTAGAATGACTTTTCAGTGTTACATGCAACTAAGCAGCCCAAAGCAAATGTAAGCCACCTGAAATGCCATAATAAAAACATATTTCTGTGCCAGTAATGTTATTTTGTTATGTTAGATATTTCTGCTAACTAATGCCAGGTTGACTTAACTTAAAAAAATAGACCTAGTTAGTTTGGATATAAAAATTAACAACATGATTTGCTAACATTGTGGATAGATGAACAACTGGTGTGAGAAGGTCTTACATAATGAATGTGCCCTTCAATCACTAGCTGTAGCCTAGATTTGGACCATCTTGGGTAATTCAGCCTCCAGCTGTGCTCATCAATCAAAGATTTTACAGGAAATTTTTTGCTGGGTTTGTTTTCAAGTTCGTAGCAAGTTCATAAAAGGACTTCAGTTAGCAACTTACTGATGCTTTGTGCTGTTAATATTTCATCACTTTCTTCATAAGATGCATTTTCTTAGTTGCACATACCAGTGGTATTTGTACTGTTCTGGAAATTGCAATTTTTATTTATATTTGTGTGTGTGTGTGTGTGTGTGCGTGTGTGCATGCGTGCGTGTGTGTGTGTGTGTGTGTGTGTGTGTGTGTGTGTGTGTGTGTGTGTGTGAAATATCTCTAAATACAATATCATCATCAAATGTATTATATTTTGCATAATTAGGACTACACTACAGATTTGGGCTTGACCTTTGGTGTGCCTTAACATTGAAAACTACTGATTTCGGGTGAAATGATTGGGATGTGCTAAAACAATATTCACATTATTCTGACAACCTTGTACATATTAGTATAGATTTGTGTAAATCTCATAGTCTCAAGTCTCATAAATATGTTAATAAATGAATGGGATGACACCCTGAAGAAGGCATAATGCCAAAACATGGTTGGTAATGTCAAATAAATATTTCCATATGGAGAGAAGTGTGCAACCATCTTATAATTACTTATACTAAATGAATGGGAAGCTGTTCTTGGACAGTTCAGTAAAGCCTTGTGCAGCTGAATAAGCCTAAAGCTCAAAAGAAGACAGCAAAGATTAGATTATTAAATATGAGACCAACTTTGTCAACCATGCCTGTACTGGTTGGACAATGATGCTGTATATCTGATCACAGTGTCATATTTGCAACTACTGATTGAAAGGGCTGCCAATTTAAGCAGTTTTGCATTGATTTAGAACAGTTATACTCATATGTAATGAAAGCACACTTCACTTGTAATGTAAAAAAAAGAAAAAAAAGAAAAGACGAAAAGGAAACTCTTGTCATTACTAGGGACATGTTCTATGTTCTACTACCAACCTTGCAACCATAACATGTAATAAACAAATAATCTGTTAGTCAGCTTCCTGATGCATTGGCAGCAGAAATTGTTTTCATTGTTACCTCTGTCTTGCATCAACAAGGAAATGAGAAAAAATTTGATTTTAACAGCTTGACAGTTAGCATAATAGAATGCCTCACATCTCCAGTGATGGCGGGTTGTCTCCACAATTTGTGTACAAATATGTAGTTCATGTATTGGTTTTTCCTTGCATATTACAACAAATTAATTTCTTTTCAGCAAACAGCACTCCTACAGCCCTGTGGGATAATAAAAATTTGAAAGTAATGCCTGTGAGAAGTTGGGTGATGAAAACATGAGCTCTCAAGTGGTAGCTCTCAGTGCTGGCAGAGGTAAACAGCTGTTTGTTTTTTTGATCAATGTTTTTTTTAAATTATTTTCTGTCTTACATCATCTAAAAAATTTGCATTATCTTCTTCGTCCCCCATCTTGCAATCATAGAAGTCCTTTACATACATTCATATAAGCTGATATCACAGGAAAATTGATAAAATAAATAAGTGAATAAATAAATCAATAAATAAATAAATCATGACAGTCAGTTGTCATGATTCATTGTCATGTCAGTTTCATCTGTACTTTGAAGAAAAAAAAAGTGCTCTTGTTGGCCTAATTGACAGAAATTAAGGTGAGACTTGAAAGTGAATTGGCAAGTTCTGTTTTGTATGGAAAGAACATAAAACTAAGGTGCTACTCTTGTTGATGTGTTGTTTTTTTTTATTTTATTAACCGGCAAACATTACATACCAGAACATCAACCTAGTCCTTCTCTGAATGAATAAATGATAAGACGAATAAATTTGCCATACACGTGTTCCACCAAGCAATGAAACAAAATCTTAACTGTCTAGCTCTGATGCGGGTTGTTCTCTTTCGTGTGGAGAGATGAGCATGCCAATCTCCATTACAAAAATGTTACGCACCTTTCAGGAAAAGTACATACCTGGTAGAGCATATTTTAAGAGCTTTTATGAATCAAAAGGGCCTTGTGGCAAAGCCAGCATACAAAATTTACCAAGCTTTTTTTCAATTAAGACACAGATTGAAAGATTGATTCAGCTTGAAGTGAGATTTCACTGAAATAAAGTGCTGTTTGGTGAATCACTTGTATGCCGAATTCTCCAGTGGCTCCAGCGAAATATAAAAGGTCTTAAGTGCTGTTCTATGAGGTATGTATTGGTTTGAGATAAGCAAGGCAACATTAAATAGCCAGATTTTTAAATATAGTTTGGCAAGATGTTCTCTCCAAGAAAACAGAAGGTATTGTGGCTAGTACTGGGTCCCGTAGCCTGCCAGCTTTTAAGTAACCAAATCCAATAAGAATAAATACTGAAAAGGCATTTCAGTATCCAAAACATACTTTGCTGTGAACCATCGGGAGGAGTTTATCTTTCCAACATTGTGGGGTTTATATGCTGAAAACGGTACAAGCACCTTAGGGAGTGTAAATTCCATCATGCAAATTGCAAAGTTATTTTTTTGCAACAAAAATATCTTTATAGGTTTAAACTGGTGTTACAATGGCTGTACTAAACAGCTGTTTCAAAGGTTGTTACATAAAACATTGTACACTCTCAGTGACTATTGAAATCCACAATTTCGCAAGTGTTGATGGGGTTGGTCAAGTGAAAAATAAGTGGTGAACCAGAGATGGAATTTAATGAAACACAGAGGGCAATTTTCAATTGTCCTCTGATAAGCCAGATTTTTAGAGCAGATTTGATAGAACTCGCAGCACTAATTAATTTTATGTAGGAAGATTGTTCCAGAGTAAAGTTGCTGAGTAAAGAAAAGTCTCCTTTCCCATGGTGGTCTTGAAGCTGAAAGGAACAAAATCGTTTGCAGCCCCCCTTGTGGTGTAAGTGTGATTGTCTCTGACTGATTGAAGATTGAAGAAATTGCAAACATATTTCGATACATAACCATCCATAATCTTATGGACAAGACACAGTTTTAACTCTTTCCTGTGCTCTGAGCAAAAAAAGTGAGAGGAGCCAAGGTGAGAAAGGGAGTGAAATTTTAGAGGGATTCTCAACAGCCTGTTCTGTGAGGTCTGTGGTTTATTTTGTAAGACCTTAGGGGCACAGGTGAACGAGGAGCAGCAGGCATAACTAAAGTGACTTGGTAAAGTTTTTAAAGTCCAAAGAGATTCTAGCGAGAAAGACAAATTCTCTGACTGATTTTAGCAAGCACTTTCTGAGCCATACCTTCACAAGAGGGATTATTATAAAGAACACACCCTAGATACCTAAAACAGTAGATTTTATGGACTAAAATCTTAAGATGGAGACAGCTTGTTGTCACTAAGCCATCTGCCGACTTCTTTAAGCTCAGAACTTAAGGTGTTTTCAATAACTTTTTTATCTTTATGTGACATGTAAGGCAGAACATAACACACAGGGAGGATGCCAGTCAGTGGGGAGCGGTTCTTTAGAGTTCCAAAAAATGACCATAAAGTTACGCCATACAGTTTGTGCAGCATAATCCAAGTCTTCTGAAGCCAGACAAGCACATGTGAGTGGAAAAGACCTTTATTTACACCATTATTTAGCACAAATCTTCACTACAGCTGTTGTTTTCGAAAGCGTACACACTTGCGTGCACTCGGACCTCATGCCATTCACGTGAATCTTTCCCAATGACTTCAGTTATTTTGGAGAAAGCTGCTACGGTGGACAAAGAAAATTCACCTGTGTTTCAACTGGCATGAGGGTGAGTAGATGATGACAGAATTTTCATTTTTGGGTGAACTATTTTAAGTTTGCAGATGATACCGTCCTGGTAGGCATCATCACAAACAATGATGTCCTATGAAAACCTGGAAATCAACACATTGAAAACTGCGGGTGAATCAAAGGAACACACCTGCTAATCAACCCATTAAGACTGACGACTAAAACTGTGAGCTCAGCAGTGTTGATCAAGTTCCTATAGGGACGATCCACAACCAATATAATCAAATGATACGCCAACACCCTTCTTAATCAAAGGGGGCCACAAAGGATGCTCTTTCTGTGATAACGGAGGAAGCTTAATTATGTCATTATCTACTCACCCCCCGGCCAGTAGAAAATCTGGTAAAGTTTCTTAGTCCATAAAACAGTCCCGGAGATCCCTGGAAGAAGTACAATGCAGCTTTCTCCAAAACAACTGCACTTGCCAGAGACCTGTCTTCAGACCATGCTTCAGACTTAAAAAAAATAACAGAAAATAACCACAAAATCGCTCCATGCAGCTCTCCAAAGATAATCCAAGTCTCTTGAAGCCAAAAGATCTCAAATTGCCTGGAAAAGGCTGACATTTACACTATTATTTAGCTGGAATCGCCACTCTAGCTGTTATTTCAAAATATGTCATGTTGTGTCTCACACTCAATCATGATTCATTTTCAGAGATCAAAAATTGAACGCATGGTCACAGCCATGTGTACATTCTCCACAGTCTGCGATAACTTTACCTCCTCCTGTTCAAAAGACAATCCCCAGCTTGCTGTCCTCACTTTTGAGCAGGTTATTTGCTGTCATCTGGGGTGCATTCCATTTGGTAACGATTTCTCCTCGTCTCCTCGCCTCGCGTCTCTTCCTCGACTCCTCGGTCAAAGGTCACGGAGGAAACGAGGAGAAGATGCGAGGAGGCGAGGGAACCTGGCTTGTCAATTGGAACATCCTCACACCGCCATATTGAACTGACGTGTCAAGCGTTGCGTTGAGGCTCCTCCCACACAGGATGACAGCTGTCTAAATTATTCTAAGGCTCATGTTTTATCCACATAAAAACGTTTAACAAAGTTCAGATTAATGTTTAATTCATCTAAATTATGCCAGCCTCTAGTGAGCCTTGTCTACCTCAAAAAAGGTAGAACAAAAAATCCCTAATGCCTAAAAAGCGTTTCTGTTTCTGTTTTTATTCAGTTTTTTTGTGTTATTCTGTCTGCTGTATGCTACATTTTAATTTTGTGAAGCACTTTGTAGCACTGATAAGAAAGGTGCTATACAAATTGTCCAACTTTTATCCTTTATGCGACTTGGATTAGACAACGATCATGTGGCTGTTTGACACTTACTGGCAATGAACCAAAGTGCTTTCTTTTTATTCCTAAATAAATAAATACAATTCCCAAATAACCATAGATCTAGCTGTAAGAGCAAAATGTGCGATTTAAAACAAGGAAATGCTGTTAATGTTTAGTAAGAATTTATTCTCCAGAACAGAAATTCCATGGCAACACACACAAACATAATTCATAAGCATGATAAGAATGAGAGACACATCAAACAAACGCAGCAAACCAGCTGGTGATTCAGAGAAGACACAGAAGTGATTCCAGCAAAAGGCAAACATACCGGCCTTTATGATGAAAATATGTCCTGTCATAGCAACGGTCATTACGCACCGTGACCAAGGTTATGAATATGGTGAGAATGGAAACAGAGGAAGGCTACGCCTAAAAGGCAGAGAATTATTTTTTTTTTATTTTTTTACATTAAAAAAATAAAATAAAACTGTCTCTAATATAGTTGAAAATCGCTCCGTCTGCTGCTCAGCCCGTGCGTCCTCGGTCACTTCTCGGAGAAACCCCAGCAGCTCCCTCTGCTCTTCACCTCTTGGCTGCCGGGGGACCCGAGGAAGCCGCGGAGGTCACACATGGGAGCGGGCAGCAGCATCTGATGGCCCCGGTTGCTCGTCAGGGGGACTGGGATCGGGGCTGGATGGGGAGCGCACAGCGGCTGACTCCGGCTGCTGGTCCACATGAGTCTGTTAAAGCGGGAGGGAGCGCCGATGGCCTCCCGCCGGTAGCCTCATGCATGAGGGAGAACCGGGGCCAGCTGCAGCCGTTTGCTCCCCATCCTCAGACCCAGAGCCCGGTGCTGCTGACTTGAGGTCCTGTTAGAAAGAGACGCGCATGGTAAAAGAGACGCGTGTGTGCATTTATAGGCTATTTCTATATGTCCTAATGAACGGATTTCATTTAGGCTTATTAGACCATGGAATGTCATTCATATTAATGATAAATCCTATAAAATAACTCCATAGCCTATAAAATTCACGTTACTTGCCCCCCACTCACCCCACTATGCGCTGGAGGATCAGCTGGCGCGTCTCCTCTGTCCCTATAATCACATTCAAGCCTTAAGATCATTTCCTGATGCCTATTTGGGAAAAGTTTGACATCCTACAACTACAGCAGATCTGTCAGTATATGAACATTTAAGTATACCCCTTCATTAACAAATGTTAGGCTAACATTTAAAACCTCTGCTATTTCTGTTTGAAAAATATATAACAAGTTGGTGCTACTTACTTACCTTGCGAGGCAGCTGGATTCGCGGAATCATCTGGCAAGTCAGGTTAGCTACTTACACCTGTGGATTTTTTTTCTGCCAATGTCCGCACGTTTTCTGACGGTATGGAGGCGGACTTATATCCGCACGTGCCAATAGTTAATTGACTTCACTCATTATTTCCGCATCGAGGATACACCTGAGTATCCTCCGACCACGCCTTATTGGAGGACGGAGGCGAGGAGACTTGAAGGATCCTTCATGTGTCTTTTAACCAATTGGAACATCCTTAATGATGGCGGCTCATTTTTGGATGCCGGGTCAGCGAGGAGACGAGGTCGCGAGGACGGAGGAGGAGACACAATACAATGCACCCGAGGAGACATGAAGGATCCTTCATGCGTTTTTTGACCAATTGGAACGTCCTTCATGATGGCGGCTCATTTTTGGATGCCGAGTCAGCGAGGAGACGAGGCCGCGAGGACGGAGGAGAGGACGCATTTTGGCCAAATGGAATGCACCCCTGCCCTCCATCAAGGAACTACGTGAGACCAGGGTGAAGAAAATGGCAGAACGAATTGCCACCAACTATGCCCACCCAGGCAACCATCTACTGAGAAAAACTTTCCTCTGGGAAACAGTACCAGTCCATTAAATCAAGACCACCTGTCACCACAACCTCTACTTCTTGTGAGTTGTCTCCCCACTTAACCAGCACTCGTAGGACTCATCTCATGCAAACCCCTCACAATCAACTCCACAGAATCCAGTGCAACTGTCTGCTACCCTTACTACTGGCACTCTTTATTATCATGCTATTTTTTACTACCCAGTCAGTCTTTTTGCACAATCTTGCAGTACTTAGAGCCCAGTATAACTTCAGTCTTTGCATGCTATGCCTCATATATACTGTATATAATGCTCATAATGTATTTCACACATCTCATTCTGTTTGTTATAACAGAGTAATGCTATAATTTATGTTATTTTATCATTCGTTTGTGTAATATAAAATCATTTGTTTATAAATTATATATTGTATCATAGCTGATAAGAGACGGTAAAAAGGGTAAAAAGCTATGATACAATATATAATTTATAAACAAATGATTTTATATTACACAAACGAATGATAAAATAACAAAAATTATAGCATTACTAATAATTAGTAAACATTATTAATGATCATTTCATTGTTTGTTAACAGTAAAATAACTATTAACTAAAGTTGAATTAACTATCAATTTACCATTTATTAATGATGGTTATTATAAAGTGTTACCGAGGTTTCATTTGATTTTAATAAAAAGTCTTGGCATTCATGATTTATAAATATTGTTAGTTTCAGATGAAAAATGTAATTTTGAAGGTGTAAACAGCAGCTACACCACTTGTTTCTTGAGTTCCTTTTTTTCTCCATTCACATACCCTCACCTTTACTATAAGTGCATCTAAAATCATTAATGAATGAGAATTTGGTTAGAAGCAGAAACAAACTGAGATAGGTTGAAAAGTTCCATCTTTTGCGTGTTCACCCAATGAAAATCAGTACACGGCAGGGAAAAAAACAAGCAACGTCTTTCCTGTCAATGTGTCAACTTTCCCAACAATTCACCTGAGAGGGGGAATGTAAC